>NC_133617.1:33993601-34224767 GCF_048593235.1 Sminthopsis crassicaudata | reverse complement strand
ATCAAGAGCATGCATGTGTGTACCACATATGAAGGGCGCAGGACTTACTGTCTTCACAAATCTATACTTAATTTAGCAAGCATTTATTGTTAGTAATAAGATTTGCAAAGTGGTTTTTGATGCTCACAACTACTCTGGGAGATAGGTGCTCTTATTGTCCCCATTTTACAGATGAGCAAATGGAGGCAGAATGAATGACGTGCCCAGAGTGTCACATTTAATGGAGGCAGGATTTGACCAAATGAAATCATCCATTTTATTTCTTCCTTTCATCTAGTGGGCTCATTCCCCCGAATAACAGCCAGATGGCAAGAAGAGACCCTGAAGCCCTCATCACCAGCCCCGCCAACTCCAAGGAAGGCAAACAGGAGAAAACGATCATCCGGAAGCTGTGAGTGACCCCTGGGGCCCAAGAGCCAACGCCAGAGAATGAGGGACCTGGTGCTCCCCCACTGGGTGGGGGCCGCCTTTGGGGTTGGCCCCATGATGCACTGGAGCAGAAGCTCCCTTCACCAGGCAGAGCAGCAGCAGCTCATCCATAGCTTACAGAGGCCCTGAGCCCTCAGTCAGCTGTCCAGAGTGGGGAGGAGGGAGAAAGAGGAGGGAGAGGGAAGAAAGAAAAGAGAGAAAAGGGTGGAGGAAGAGGAGGAAGAAAGGTGAGGAGAGGAAGTGCACGCAGCTGGGCAGACAGGGGGTGCAGTGGATGGAGAGCTGGGTCAGAGCCCCAAGACTTGAGTTGAAATCTGGGGGACATACCGGCTCTCTTAGCCGAGGCTCCTCATTCTGGAGTGCTGTGTACCCATAAGATGCCCAGCCTACCCCTCTCCCTCTGGGAGCAGCTCAGGGAGGGAGCTCCTCATCTTGGCAGAGAAATCCCATTCAGTGTGAAGGACTCAAGGGCTAAGGCCTGGAGGAAAGTCCCAGAGTCTCCTGAGAACGGGCCTAGGGGATATTTCTGGGAAACTGAGGCAGCGCACCCTCAGTCTTTAGAGGTCCTCCTGCCCAGGGCCTTGCTTTGGACACGGCCGCCCTGACCACTGTCTTTTATCCCAGCTTCTCTTTCAGGTCAGGGAAGCGGACCTGATCCTGCAGCTGTGGCCAGCACTGAAGAATCAGAAAGCCTTTATTGTGCCATGTGTAGATAATTGGATTTACTGATTTATTTTCCCCTAAAAAAGCTTCAAGAAGGAAATATCCGATGTTGTTTTTCTCTCTGCTTAATTTCCCCTCGGCTCTTGAATAAGAGAGACTAGGGGGAAGCAAGAACATTGAATTTCGAGCCAGAGGATGTGGGTTCCAGTTTTTTTTTTCAGTGACTGTGAGCAAGGCAGTTCCCTTCCCTGGACCTCAGTGGTTCCTTTCCCCTGGAAAGCCCTAATAGCTCATCTCTCACAGTCTCGGGAAGCTCCACACCCAGAAGGGCAGGTCAGAGCAATTAAAATTGTCCCATGAATCCATAGGCTTAGAATCATGAAAGGAATTAGCTCTGCAATTGGAGGACCTGGATTCAGATCCCACCTTGTGAGCTCAGAAGAGCCCACTTACTTGCTTAAACTTGGGTGGGTCCTCTGTTTCCTTACCTGTACTCCATGCTCCCTCATATCCCCTTTCCAGAGCTGTGCTGCTGATAGATTTTGGGGTGCTCTGACCCAATCTTCAGGGGTTCCATTGGGGGATAGATACTGGCCCAATGACATCGCCCTAGAAATGACCACTTTTAATATAGAAGCGAATTAAAATCAGCAGATTCTTAGTAAACTTGTAGAGAGTACAAAGACATGTGTGAGGCATTAGAAAACTAAAGAAAAATAATGGCCATATCCTTCAGGTGCCTGCAGTGAAAATTGTCAGTTAAAAGAAAGGGAAAGGTCAAATGTAAAGTCTAAATGTTTTCCTATGAATTTCACTGGTGGTCACCTCACAGGAACCACAGAAGGCATCTTATCTAACCCACTAATTTTTACAGATGAGGAAATATAAACCCCAAATTTTGAACTGACTCCCCCAAAGTTACACAGGTAGTGTGTGTTTGTTAGAGGAAGGATTTGAACCCAGTACCTTGGACTTGAGAATCTGTGTTCTTTCCTCTTCACCACCATAGTATTGACTGTTCTTTCTTTGTAAGGTTTTGTACTGAGATAAATAAAATGACTTTTCTACCTTCGGTAATTCATTTTAAAGGTGGCATTTGTGTCCAGTCAGAGGTTGGGAAGAAGATAAATAAGTGGGTCCTGTAGCCCCTGTCAGACCCTACAAAACATCTGCATCCTGTGTATAGATCTCTTATCTAGCCCAATACAACTCTGCTGCAATTCATCTCGTGCACCAAACTGTCCACGTGGTTTTCTTGGCAAAACTCCCAGAATGGGATCAAGGCAAGAAAGTTTAAATGACTGACTTGCCCACTCATTACACTCTTTTCTAACTTGATTGTGCCCCTATAGTTCAATCACCCTCAAGGTAATTAATTCAGAAGATGATCTGGCCCCACAAAATTGATTCTAGAACATTTTGTTAATTATTCCACTCAGGAATGATTGATTAGTTGAGTCTAGTATTCCTCCTCTCCCCCCTCCTCATCTTCCTCCTTATTTCCCACTAGTAACACATAACATCAAGAGAGCTAGGGGGGATTCTCTACAGGGAATTACTGAGGTCCCGGTGCAGATTTATGAGAGGACACCTCTTAGAATTACACAGGAGAAGCAGGGGATGAGTTGTAATCTGAGCCACCCACACCAGTGAATTGAATGAATGAAACAATTTATTAAGTATTTATCGTGTACTAAGCACTATGCTAAGCACTTAGGATACAAATATACAATCAAGATGAGTCCCTACCTCAAGGAGTTTATAATCTAATATTCTAACAATATATTCTTAACAATAGAAAAACAACACACCTAAGTGGCCAAGGAAGTGTTTTGATTTAGGAATCAGGTTGATTGGATCCATTGAGCAACTAATCAAATAGATCTTTTACAGAAACAATAGCAGATCTGGACAAATCCAATAAAAGTATAAGAATGAAGTTAAGGATTTGGATAGAATTTTAGAAAAGTTAGGTAGACATTTGACCATTAAGGAACGGGAATCGACGGGAATATACATAGTTCTTGGTCTTGCATTGTACCTTGAAAAGATTAACCAAGTGCCAGAGCAGAAAGAATTCATAAAAATGCAGAAAAGCATAAATATCAACACATTCTTTACTGAACATAATGCAATAATAAAAGTTTTAATCAAGAAGAATTTGTAGAAGGGATTCAGCCCTAAATAGAGACTAAATATTAGAACCTTTAAAAAATATGTAGGTCAAAGAACAAGCTATACCAACAATAAATAATTTAAAGAAAACGACAATTATAACATATGAAAAAATTCGGGATTCAGATAAAGCAGTCCTTAGTAGAAAATTTTTATCTGTAAACACTTTCAGCAACAGAAGCTATTCCCCAAAGCTAGAAGTAGAAAAGGTTGGGGATAGAGGTGAGGAAGTACTACGAGTAGACGGCAAGATGTCAAACCCAGAGGGCTGAAAGGGATGTATAAATGGCTTGACTCCTAATGGCTCCTAATTTACAAAGTCATTATGTACATTCTTAAATTAACAATTTAAAAAACCCTTTAAAGCAAATATTCATAATCCATCATGAACAAATTCCCACCTTTGGCAAGAGCTTTGACTCATTTTACATTTTAGGTTCATTGCAGGAGTGAATGGCTCAATTAATGTACAATCCTCTAGATTCTGTTTATGCTATACAAAGTTCTCAAGTCTTTCAACAACTTGTTCCTATCTGCACTTTTATTAGTCTATTTTTTCATTTTTCATACCATAATTCACTCAATCATTGCAGTTATTGAGAATATCATCTTCCTGCTTAAAAAGCTTTTGATATTTTCCTGTTATCTCTAAAGATAAAATACAAACATTTCAGGTTAGCAGTTAACTTTGCACAATCTAGCTTCCACCTGCCTTTCTCTCCCCCTGCCCCCATTTCTTTTAATCTTTTAAAATTCAATGATCTTTTGTTTTTCCATCACTTTCATGGTCAAATACATACATATATCTTGAAGGAAAAGGCAGTTTGACAAAACTAATGAACACATCATCCAAATCTGATACTATATGATATATGCAAGGTCCCACGTTAAGAGCCCCTCACATCTGCAGGAAAGAAAGGAGATAACTTTATCTCAAACAACCCCTCCTTTGGAGCTGTTTGATCATTAAAATGACACAACATTCAGTTCTATTTATTTTGTGTTCTTTCCATTTGGATTATTCATATCTCCTGAGTTTTTACTTACTCAGTATCAATTAATTTCTATCTTCCAATGATTCTGTGAACTCTTCCTACTCATCATTTCATATAGCACAGTAATATAACATTATCAATCACTGACTTTTATTTATGCTTTTTAAAAAAAAATCAATCATTTCCCAATATACCTTTCTCCACATCAAATCATCCCTGATAACAAAGAAAAAAAAAAATTAAAGCCCAGTCAACAAAGCAACAATCAACTAGTAGGATACACAACATTCTACCTTCAGCCACTCCTCTACCAAGTCTAAAATTGTCCATTGTGGGTAAGGGAGTGGAAGTGATAAGGAAGTATCAATGAGAGGGTGAAATATCTTTTTAAAAATGTGCATAATGACTATGTAAATTATGACAATTATTAACAAATCCCTGATAAATATACCTAAAAAAGAGATCATCTGGGCCAGCCCTATAATGGTACTGCCCTGGGGCATTTTTCCTGATAGTGAATTCCTAATGTCTCTGTTACAGGATTGATCACTGCAATTATTGTTTGGTAGCATTTTCATTCACATAATTGCAATTATTTGGTATATGGATTTTGCTTCAATTTTCTTCCTTCTGCATCATATCACCCAAATATTCCAAGTTTCCGAGTTCCTCCCATTTGTCATTTCTAATAGTGCAATGATATTTTATTACATTCATCTACGACAATTTATTCCATCATTTCCCAATAGAAGGGTACCCTTGTTGCTTCCTAGTTCTTGGCTAACACAGAGTACCCTTATTCTGAAAAATTCTGCATACCTTTTTTTCACTGATATCCTTGGGCTATGTGCCCAGTAGTGGTATAACTCCTTAAAAGACTTATTAATAGGAGTAGAAATAGGGATCAAGTCAGGACCTGTGATTTTACTGGCAAAGGGAACTTCTGAATAAGGATCTAGCAATGTAGGTCGGCACCTTTTCTGCAGCTTATGGTCCTAGAGAGGTGCCTGGAGAACTGAGAGGTCAGCAGGTGGTCCAGAGGCCAGGCTCAGACTCGGATCTTCGGGGATCCAAGGCCCACTGTCTATTCGCTATGCTAGGGAGCCTGTTATGACGATGATGATTGTCATACACAACTATGTCATTTTTCCTCACTAGAAGCTGGAGACTTAAGGAAAATAGCACTAGAATAAAAAAATTAGCACATAGCAGCCCCTGGTAAAAGTTCTCCAAGATACTTGTCTTCTGAAGGCACAGACATGTTTCTGTTACATTAGGGAAGGGCTGTGATTTTCTCATATTGAGAAAGTAAAAATGGCTCACTGCCTCCTCCAGGGTGACAATGAAGACAAGTGGGTGAGCCCTTATGAAAGCAGCAGCTGTGGGGACTGTCACAGATCAGGGGCCCTGACGCAGGTGTGACACCAGCAGGCCCTGTAAGTTACAAGGAGGACCAGAAATGGGGAAGACTGGATCTCCTCCAAAGGAAAGCCTCATCTGGGAATGACCAAAAAAAAAAAAAAAAAGACAGAAAAGCATTTTTAAAGTGCCTACTATGTGCTGAGAATGGTGCTAGGTGCTGGGGGTACAAATAAAGCCAAGACACTCCCTGTTTCCAGGGTCTATATTATAGTCATGTACAAGTCCAGAACCCCTTCCCTTTCACCAAAAATCATAATGAGACAGAGGAATATGGAAAAACATCTATAAAACAGCAGAGTAAAAATAAAAAAGCCGAACCACAAAAATGTACACAACATCAACATGTAAATAAAAAGAAAATTAAAGGGCAGTTGAATTCTGGGTAATTGAGGGAAAAAAAAATCCAATCCAAAGCAACCTCCCAAGCCACTATTAGTCCTGGCAAATAACAAAACAAATCCATTTCCTCTCAGTGGAGAGAAGAGGACACAAAGTGGCAAAGTACTGGGGAAAATATTATTCATTTTTATAGGATCCTAGCTGGAAGGACCTGAGGAAATGAGAAAAGTATCACAAGAGCTATGATTTATATCTTCAATTTTTTTTTCTGGGGGGCCCCTAAGTAATTGGGATTAAGTGACTTGCCCAGGGTCACACAGCTAGGAAATATTAAGTGTCTGAGGCTGAATTTGAATTCAGGTCCTCCTGACTTCAGGGTAGGTGCTCTATCCACTGCCATCTAGCTGCCCCCATGTAAATAAGGAATAGAATGCACCATCCGGTTTGGAATCCAAGCACCCATGTCTGAGAATCACCTTGGCTACTCACCTCGTACAGGTCATTTTTTTCTGAGTCTCATTTTCCTCACCTGAAAATGGGGAGGTGGTAGGATGGATGAAATGGCAAATCAGATCTCTTCCTGTCCTAACTCTATGAACTTTAAAGGAATGAGTCACTGATTACCAACATTCTCCATCCTGCCACCTCTGATATTCCAGGCTCTCGTGAGTCCTAAAGCTTGCTAGGATTGGTTAAAGAACTAGCACGTATAAGAAAACTTTCTAAACACCAAATCAATTCATTTTCAGTAGATATCCCGCTCCAAGTTTCTAGGAAAACTAGAGAAAAAAATATATTAGACTTTGGAGTTTCAGACATTCCTATCCAAGGTCTTATAAGAGTTGGAAAAACAAAACAAAATATAGGAAGCAGTTGGCAATAAATATTTTAATTTTTTTTTTATCCTTTTTTTTTGTTTTGTTTTTTACAGAGACAAATACTCTTCAAGTTTGCTTTTAAAATTCAAGGCTAAACCACAAACAGGTACAACCAAGACATAGAAGCTCACATTGACACGCACCCATCTGACTGAATCTCCATTCCCTGACAATCAGGGAAGGGGAGGGGAAGACTTTCTTAGGTAGCACCATGACTAACCCCAGGGGAACAGAAAGGAGGAGAGCAGAACCCTGTTTGCACCCTCCCCGTTTCTGGTTTCCCTGCAGCCAAGGGGGCGCACTGCCAAGGTCACCACTTGCTCACTTCAGTCCCCTGGCCAGTGACTGACATGATTGATCAGTTCTATTCTGAGAGAGGGAAGCTCCGTTTCCATCAGTGGAAGCCCCAGATCCCATCTCTTTGGGCCCTGAGCCTGAAGCCCTCGCCCCCTTGCTCGAGTGCCTAGGACACTTGTGACCATCAGAGGCTGGGCTCCTACTTTTCTCTATAAGAGAGACTCTTGTTTGAATTCATAGCTGTATATTCAGGAAAACCACCAGGTTGCCTGATATAATGTGGAAGCAAATCTTGCTGATTCTACCCAGCAAATGAAAGAAAAAAAACAACATCAAACCAAAAAAAACAAACAAAGAAACCAAAACAAAACAAAAATCCAATACACACAAGAAACCAGAAATGTAGGGGGGTGATGGGAAGGTTTCTGGTCCCGCTAAAGAACAGAATAAAGTACCATCTTGAATTTTGTCTACAAGAACTCAGCAACTTGACTCTCTTAACTTCTATACATCTAAGTAGTTATTGTTGAATAAATTCAATGTTCACATTTCTAGAGAGAATTAAGCCCCAGTATAGGAAGCCCTGCTCTGGGAGGGGAAGTGGGAATGAAAGTCAGAGACTTCTTGCCGCCCATGTCTGGCTGGGTGTGCAGCTGGCGGATGGGGGATAGCAGAGGTGTTGGGACCCCCAATGGGGCAGCCTGAGAAGAGCGGTGATGAGTAGTGGGGATGGTGCAGGGACAGGAAGCTTTCAAAAGCAAAAAGGTTGGGAAGGGGAAGGGACTGGCCTGTTATGAAACATTAAAAATATATATTATATATATATGTACACCTGTCAAGTCATTATTAGGACAAGAAGTTGGAGAACAGGAGAGAAATTAGGCATGTTCTGTCCTGATCTGCTCCCTAAAGTGGGATGTAGAAAGTCATTGCTATGTAGCTGGAGGCAGTGGGACTGCTCATGTCCACTATTGGGATTTTCCTCTCCCTATAAAACCTGCACCAAGTCTTTGACTGCATGCATGGGAAGCCCAGATTTGTCTGTTTGCAAAAACGTACAAAATAACTAGAAATAGAAAAGGTTTTGGTAACCTAAGGCCATCTGCGCAAGCCTGCCAGAGAGGGAACCTGCAGCAGATTGGTTTTTTTTAAATACTACAGTGAAAAGGCATTTTAATAGATTTAAAAACATCAGAAATAATCCACTAAGATTAGGTGTAAAACCCCCCCCCAAAAAAACTAATTCCCTTCGAGGGGACTTTGTCCAGTGAAGCACAGATCAGTGTTTGAGCCACGGGTGGGCTTCCAGGGAAGCTTTGCTGCGATCACCATAGTCATACAGCAGCTCCTCGCCAGCTTTGATGTCCCTCGAGGCGATGAGGATGAGGTGAGGCACGCCGTCAATGTCGTGGAGTTTGGTTTGGCAGTTACCACACTTGCTGTGATTGATCAGTCTTCCGAGACGATCTGTTTCCCGAGTGGCATCCACACTGGGATGGCGTGAGGGCAAGGGGAGAGAGGAAAGAATAGAGGATTAAATTAAAGGGATTTTTTTTCAGCCAAGGAAGGATCCTTCCTCACTCTTAACACAGGAATGGAAAACAAAAGGGGGATTCTTTTTTAGAAAGAACCAAAAATAAGGAAGACTGCCTTGGGAGTCCGGCTGGTGCCAGCAGAGTCCCTCCTTGAGGCGGCCCTGCTGAAGGCAAGGTCAACTGGCTAAGCTGTGTTCCACTAGTCCAGAGCCCATCATTGCACAGGTGAGAGGAGGTCTGTCTGAAACAGTCTGCATCCTAGAGAAAAGAGAAAGGGCACCTCTACCTCATCTCTCCGCACGGACGAGTCTTCAACCGGGGCGAGGATGCAGCGTCGGCTGTCGGGTGCCTCGGTCCGCCCTGTCATCGGCCTAATAGGAAATGACCCGAGGTGCTCCGAGGACTGACTTACCAGTAGGTTTTGCTCAGGTACTGAAAATAGTACATGTAGCAGCCTGTGGAAGGATCCTGAGCATAGAGAGCCTCGCGCTTCTTGGCGTCGGTGATCTCAATGAGGTCCCCGTGATACTCTACTACAAACTCCCCTCTTGTAAACTGTTTGGTGGCGATCACTCCTCTGCCTTTGCCATCAATGATATCGATCTGGTAGGAAGCGACGAGAAAAAGGGGACATTGTCAAAGCACAACCAAGAGACAAGACAAAGGCTGGCATTCTGAGCGAGCTGAATGAGAGCAGAGCATCCAGACGCGGCTCCATCTGGACCCAAGGCTGCGTGCTACGCAGTCCTGCTGAGGGGCCGGTCTTGGGAACCAGAATGCCCACCCCCTCAACTAGACAATACTCCCCTCCAGGTTCACGTATCTCATGATCCCGTGTGTCCCTTTACTGAATGATGACACTGAAGAAACCATGTTCAGTCTTATACTGGTTTCCGAACAATCCCTTTGGTGCATGGAGATGGGGGTGCTGGGGATCTGAGTGGCCAGAGTCTTTATTCAGAGCTAATCCCCTTAAGGGAGGCGAAGGCCTAAGGCCAGGGAGATGATAGGCCTGGGTCCTGAGAGCACATCTCCAACATTGTGTTCAGTTGTAGGAATGGAAGCCGCAGCCCTGGAGAAAGGCAACCAAGCACAACGAAGGGCCTAGAAATCATGCTCTCCCCACACCAGCTTGTTCCCTCAGGAAAAGAGGTGAAATGTAAAAGCTGTAAATACAAGTACTGAGGGGCTGCGCCCATGAAAGAAGTTCCCTTGAGCTCAAGACAGAAATCAGCCAACCTGGAGAGGTCGGCCTGGAGGGGCAAAGGGCAGGTTTCTAGGAGAAAGAGTCCCCTTTCAACGCCCACAGCCTGGGGCTCTCTCCTGAGCAATCAGACACAACTGGAATCCTTCTAGAGATTATTCTAGAGGCATTTTAAACTCAACTTGTCCAGAACAGAACGTGGTCTCTTTCCTCAGCCTCTCTAAAGTCTGTCCAGCCCCCCCTTTCCCGTCCCTCCTGTCTCTGAAACCTTTGAGCCATCCCTGACCTCTCTGTCCCTCGCACCCTAACTCTCAGCTGCCAAGTACTGGTTGCAGTCCCTTCTCTCCCAGCTCCTCTTGTCTGGATTAGTAATCTAAAGGCCTCCAGGCTGACTGAGATTCCCCCATCCTTCCCTTACACAAAAGCTCAAGTGATTTCTGAAAACACTCTTGTTCCCTTCAAAGCCCTCCAGTGGCTGGCTCTGGGCACTGCCGGGCCACGGCCCCATTTCTTGCTTTCAAGCCCTCTGAGCCTCAGCCACGCTGGCTCCCTTACTCATGCTCTGCCAATGGGTGATTTTCTGGAAATCCCTCTCCATCCCTCCGCACGGTCTGTTCCCGACTCCTGACCTAAAGTCCCTCCCCATTCCTCAACAGAGGCCCCAGATCTCCTCATGGCCTCCCCTTGCTCAAGAGCCACATCCTGCCTGAGGCCTCTCCTCACCCTCCCAGGGACTGGGGCCTTCTCTCCTCCAGGAAGAAACAAAAGCGCCGGTGACTGCCTGGCTTTATTTAATTACTCCCCAATAGAGCCACCACCATTTCTCTCCCCAGGACCCAGGACTTGACAAACAGGCGCTAATGCCAACAGAGAAGGGAATTCCTGGATGGGAAAGCTCGCTCTCCTGATGCACCCACACCTAGCAGTCCTTCAGAGGGGCCCAGGACCCCAGAGAGCTCGCCCCGATCAGTACGCACTGCAGTGAGACTTGAACCCCCGGCCAATGAGCAGACATTAATGAAGCGGCTGCCATTGGGTGACCCTCTGAGGTCACCAGTAAAGGACCAACAGCCTCTGCCCCAGGAGCTCCCATTCCTGCCTTGGAGGTCAGCTGTCCCTCCCCCAGGCCGGGCTCCTGTTTATCCTGAGAGCTCAGCGAATGCAGATGAGCGAATGGAAGCAGCCGAGGAGCCCAATAAGGAGACATTCTGACAAGAGCTCATTGGGGAACCAAGGAGAGAGATAGGCCTCTACCAAAGCCAACCAAGCCCCAGGAAGATTCAGGATTTTGAAGGACACAATAGAGGATCTGGACTTTAACTCCTGGCTGCATTTTCGAGATTACTGAGCTGGAACTAAAGTCAAGGCTGCCTCCCCAGAAGCTTCACAAGAGATCTCCTCCCAGAGAAGGATCACAATCTAGAGACAACAGAACATTACATTTTGGCGCCCAACGTGGGGCAAGGACTTTTGCTTATCCTGACTCTGGCTGATTCTGAGCTCTTCAGGGAACTAGTCCAGACTTAACAAAGGCAGCAGAATTCGTTCTTGCCTCTCAAGTACCTACCGGGCCAACATCCTAAGCGACAATTAGAGAATTCTGGAGGTCTAGCCTCCACAAGAAGGCTCTTAAGACTCCCCACTTGGCTTTCCTACAGGATCCATTCAGATACTTAGATCCCACTGCTGTTTTCCAGACTGGGAATCTTCCTTAGGACAAACTTTTGGTTGTTGGTCCCTAGAAAAGAATTACCAGGGGCAGCTCAAAGAGAACAGATCCTGGAGTCACGAGGACCTGAGTTCAAATCCAGTCACAGCCACTTGACACTTTCTAGCTGTATGATCCTGGACAAGTCACTTAGCCCCGATTGTCTCACCACCACAACAAACCTCTGGGCCTGACCATCTATGACTGCCACAGACAACAGGAAAGGTTCCCAGCCCAGGTGCCCTGCAGTGAGACCTGGAAGCCCACCATCAGCTATCTTACCTTCATGCCTTCTTCCTTCCCACTTTCAATTAGTTCGTCAAGTTTTCTCTTTTCTTCTGACTAGAAAGAGAGAAGGAAAACCACATGAGTGATTCCTGACTACTCCCTAGTATGGGGTAATAGGAAGCCAAAGTTTCCTGAGCTGAGCCCATGGGATACAGGAGTCTTCCTGGAAGGGGGAAGGGAAAAAGACTAAACATTAATACAGTGCCCACTGTGTGCCAGGCACCAGGCTTAGCATGTCACAAATATTGCCTCATTTGAGCCTCACAACTTCCCTGGAAGCCAGGTGCTATTATCATCCCTATTTTACAGCTGAGGAAATTGAGGCAGGCAAACTGACTTGTCCAAGCACATCCTGTCAGGAAGGGTCTGAGGCTGGATTTAAACTTAGACATGCCTGATTCTAGACCTGGTGCTCGATCCACTGGGCCATCCTCCGCCTCTAGGAACAAGAAGGCAGCACCTCATCCAACAGTCTCCTTTCTTCAGAGGAGGAAGCGTGGGTCTGGGATGGAGAGGTGGGGGAGGTTCCAAATCACCCAGGCAGTGAAGGAGCAGGGTTGGGAACCCCATCCAGTCAGCAAGTGTTCTAAGTCATGGGTGGGAATCTCTTTGAGAGACATTTGGATAATGTCATTCGTGGACCATACAAAATTAGCAACTTACAGAACTCAAGCAGTGGGAGATTATGGCACATGGTTTTCAGTTCAGCGTTCCCTGCACTTGTCTTAGCAAATTTTTTCGCAGGCCTGATAAGAGTGTCAAGCCAGACATTCCCTACCCCTGCTCCAAAGTACTTCTTGGACCACACGGCTCCTCCCTGTGATCCTTTAAGGAGATAGCAGGGAGGTTTAGGAGGGCTAGTGTTATCTGCCTTGACTGGCCTCCAAGAGACTAGGGAAGCCACCAGAAGTGCTTGTTACCCTTCAATATCTTCTCTTGTGAATCAGAACCTTTTGCTGATTTGTGAAGTTTTTAGACTGAGTCACTTAGTGGGTGACCTACTCGATATATGTCAACCCATAACAAGCAGTCATTCAGCACGTCCAATAGGCTTGGCACTGTGAATACCCACTCATTCACGAAGGTGGTGGGGCAGAGAATCAGGGAGTTCCAATTCCGGATACCCTCTGTGTACCTCTGGAGACCTCTGGCCTCCAACTTCCCTTAGGTAACATAGGCCCTCTCCCATTCTCTGGGGCCATTTATCCACCCTAAGTGCTAGAATGGGGAAGACTTATGGCTTCCAGGCAAACAGAAGTGGGATGCTCTTCCCATTCCCTTCATCCTTTATAAAGCTGGGCCTTCCTCTCTGGAGGTCCCCATCCTGATTGGGCCACTCCCAGCTAGCTGTAAGTTCTACCCAGGTCCCTTAAAAGCTTTAAAATCTTGTTCATGAGCTCCTTCACCCATCATGCTTCGGAGAAAGGCCTGCTGCCAGCCCGAAGCATTCTGGATTTGGGGAAAAGGTCCCTTCAGAGCAGGAGGAGAGGTGGGAAGCACACGGCTCAGGAAAGGGCTGTCTGGAGCACAGGGTATCTTACTGGTTTCCTAGTGTGTCAGAAAGATAATTCAAGTACCCTCATCTGGCATTCCGAGCTTTCTCCAGCTCTGTACTGTAGCCCAAAGACTCCTTACCTTTCTTCTGTTCTGGATTCTTGGGCTTCACTCTGGTGAAGGCCCCAGATCCCTTCTCAGGGTGTTTTTATAGTCATACAACAAAATACAAGGGATTAGAATCACCACCAAATATAGTGAAATCCTGTTATTAAGCCTCTTCCAAACCAACCCCTATCCACAGATCCCATGTTAAGAGCTCCTATCTTTGCCAAACTCCCCCGAAGCAGAGATGGTACTTTCCCACTTCCATGCCTTCCTTTGCTCTGGGCCCTACACCTGATTGACCTTCGCTCCCTTTCTTTGCCCATTGATTCCAAGGCATCCTTATTGTCCAGTTTAGACACTATCTTTCCCAAGAAGTCTTCTAAGTGCCCTTCTAGCTGACCAGGGCTCTGCCCCTAGAACACCAGCTGTGGGCTCCTGGGCCTCAGAGTTCTCTGGGTTTGAGCATCCTCCCATCAAGCAGGATGCCCACAATCTGGGGCCTCAGAGAACTCTAGAAACTGTGCCCTAGGCTCGGTAGGCACTAAACTCTGTCTTATCGATTTCTACATAGACCAGTACCTGGCAGATACTAGTGAAAGAATGCTAGAAAGGCTGGTTTGTGGAGCCAGATCAGGTCATCACAGAAACACCACAATGCCTCTTCCTGTTCCCATTTTTAGAGAGCCAGTCTGTGCCCACAGGGACCCTCCAGCCCATCGGGGCTTCAAGCAGAAGTGGATTCTTGTTCCTTAGGGATATGATGGAGGGAATTCTTATCCAGGTACTGAAGGGACAACATGAGTGCTGAGGTGCCATCCAGCCCTGAGACCTGGCAAGACCGAGTGCTACTAGAAACCCTTCTCTAAGCACAATCAGTGATGGACATGGATAGAAAGTGAGGTTTGCCAGAGGACTGGATATATGGCCTTGGAGCTCTGAGCTAGGCTGGCCCAGCACGCCCAGAACAGGCAGGCCCTGAGGGGTTTTGACCGCTTCAAACTCCAGAAGAAGGACTCACATCTGTATGCCCACCCTTCCACCTACCTGTAGCTCGGCTTTGCTTTTTCGGGAGCTCCGTCTCACGGGATAATAGTCAGTGACTTTGCGATTCTGTTGAGTTTTTCCCTGAGCTCTGTAGGGAGGAAGATGTTGGGGTCAGTACACAAGTTCCAGGCTGGCAGCCCAAATGCCAAAATTCATCTTCATCTAGAAAGCAGATGCAAATGCCTTTGAAAAATGAGGTCACAGAGTGGCAACTCCTTATCAGAACAGGAGGGGAACATAGCTCCCGCTAAATACTAGAACAAGGAGATGGGGTACAAATCCCATCTTAATACTTAACATCTTGGGAACTGAGTGGGGATCACAATATAGTATTTTCACTCTTTTTGTGTTATTTGTTTCCATTTTGTTTTCTTTCCCAATTTTTTCCTTTTTGATCTGACTTAAAATTATATATATACACATATATTTATTATATATTTCATATATTATACACATACAATTTTGATCTGATTTTTCTTGTGAGCAAGATAATTGTGGAAATATGTCTAGAAGAACTGCACATGTTTAACATATATTGGATTACTTTCCATGGGGGGTAGGAAGGAGGATTTGGAACTCAAGATTTTGCAAGGTTCAATGTTGAAAAATTATACATGCACATGTGTTAGGATTACAAGGTGAGAACTCAGGTTGACTTGACAGTTCTCTGGCTCAGACCTTTGGTTCCGGCCTTTAAAGGGAGTTAAGAATTCTAAGAGGAGCAAGTTCATTGGTGGAAGTATTTCCCCACGCCCCACAGAGTTCTCACATGCCTATTCTCTGGGAGGATAAAAGAAGGGCAGCATTGGGTCTGAGAGAATCGACTCTGGGATAGAGTTGTGATTCCAGGCAGGCTAAAAGGAGACCAGTCTGATTTGGGGAAAGGCAAGAGCTGGAGGAGATTCAGAGCTCCCAAGAAACCTGCGCACTGAGGAAAAGATTTTACAGATCTCCTCCAGAGAAGGATTATAATTGAGCAGACGACTGGTCCCTCACAATTCAAGAACTTTACACACATGTTTTGAAAATACAAAGCTTTAATTTAAAAAAATTTTTAAATAAAAAAATATACTTAACTCTTGCAGCCAAGTTAACCCTTTTGATCCTCAATCTCCCTATCTGTAAAATAGGAAGGATATTTATAGTGCCTACCTCAGAATTGTTGTAAGATGATGGTTGAGATGGTTTTTGGAGAATGGTTCTTCCCCAGGCTGGAAGGGCACCCCCAGGCCCAAAATTACCACCAGGCAGCAAAGAGGCTTTAAAGTGAACCAGCTCATCATTTCCTAGGTAGCCTAATGGTCTTGGGCTTTTAGGGGCTAATCACAGGAGCATCAACTTTCATGCAGGATCCCTCTCCTCCACTGACATTAGCAGTGTGGTAGGAATACACGTGGGATCCTGCCTTTAAAAAAGGTTTTATTGATGTGTCTTGGTTTTGCATCAAAAAATATTTCTAGCTTATTTGCACTTCAGGAGAAGTTTCTTGTCATGAAATAAAAGTTGTTAAACAACATAGTTTAATCTTAAATCTGAAAATGCAGCAACACCCCCTTCACCTCCCAATTTCAGTACCCACCCCACGGGAAACAAAAAAATCCCCCAGACCCAAAGACATTTCTTATAATAAATATGCATATTTTTGCTGCTGCTCACTAGGAATTGTCTCGTTTAGTCTCTGTGGGTTGCCAAGGCTTGACTTGCAGGAAAGGTTTAATAAATGCTTTTGCCTTCATTGAATTCATTCAAGGGCCTTGTACTCTCAACGAGCTTGCGTTCCATGCTATCCTCCCTGCACTCCCCCCACCCCAATTTTGCCTTGTCCTTCTCGATAGGTGTCCATTAGTGTCCCTCCTATTCCTCCCTTCTCGGCCTCACCAGCCCAACCACCCTGCCTTTCTTGGGGCTTTCTGCACAAACAGCAGCTGCTGATTGTGCTCTTGGGCCCCTCCTCCGAACCTTAGCTCCAAAGCCATCACCAGTTACCAGTTACCTGAAGCCTCCATTCCACTGCCTGCCAGCATCCCAGAGAATGTGCTCACTGCTCGAACTTCTCAAATCCAGAAAATGTCTTACTTTCTACTCGCATCCCAGTCCCCGTACCTAGCAGCCCACCCAGGATGACTGTTGTGCCCACTATGTAGGAGCCTTCAAAAGGCTCGAGCCTTCGCCGTGTGCACAATACTGTACCCACACCCCTGGCTGCTGAATGCGATTTAGCCTTGCAAAGTCTCTGCTACTTCTGTGCACATTTCTATTTCCTGGCTCTACCCTTCATGCATTTTGTTCTAGAGCAAACCTGGACATCCCCCAGGAGCACTTTCCTTTCCCCTGTCTCCTGGCTTCCTTGAGTTCTCAGCCTAAACCTCACCTCCTCCAAGAAGCCTGACCGAGCCCTCTCCCAGGCAGCCCAAGGATCTGTGGCAAGGCTCTCAGTGACCCTGACTGCATCTTTTGTCTATGTGGCTGTTTGCACACCATCTCCCCTGTCAGCCTGTGAGTGCTCAGACAACAGAAACTATTTTCTGTCTTTCTTTGTATCTCCAGCACTCAGTATACAGTAGAAGCTCAATAAATGCTTGTTGACCAACTTCTCCTACAACTCTATAAGGTAGGTGACATTTAATTGAGGAGAGGTCAAGAGATGGTGATTGAGCCTGGGATCCCTGGGATTATAAGTGTTGAAGATGTGGCTCTCATCTTTATGTGCAAGCCTGGAATAAAGACTTCCTCCAGGAAGTCCTCCCTGATGCCCCACCCAACATGATCCTTCCCTTCTTGAATGCACTGTTTTGGTTCGGCTCTTTTGTGCCTTGTCACATTCTAACTTGCAGAGGAGTGTGTGTGTGTATGTGTGTGACCCTCCTACAAAGCTGTGATCTCCTAGAGGGCAAAAAAAATTTCCCTTTGGATGCGTTATTTCCAGGAGAGTGTCCTGCACATAGCAGGCAACCAATCAATGACTTCTGAAGCACCATCTATTGCGATGGTCCGGTCTAGCTCCTCTGAAGGGCTCACTTTAACCACAGGGTGCATCACATGTGAAATGGGCTGAATGACCCCCCTCCTCAGGGCCTTGATTCTTTTCCCCCGTTCCCTGTTCTGGCACTCCCATCCAATCAGAATTAAATGGAAGAGGTTGCCATGCAGAGGCCTGTGAGAAAGAACACTGCTGCCCACTACCCCGCTGCTTTTATCTCAGGCTGGAAACCCCATCCAGTACCGGCAGGTCACAAGTCTCCCAGAGGTGAGGAACTCTCTGTGGGAGGCACCAACCAAAGAGTCGCACAGATCCTCCTCCCCGAAGACTCCAAGAACCAACAGCAGGCCAGCAACAAAGGACTGCTCCAAGGCCACACAGTCAAGAAAAAAGTAAACCCAAGACCCTTGATTCAAATTCTGTCTGCTCTATGACTGGCTAAGTAACCTTGGCATAGGTCCTTTGACTTTCTGGGCCAGCCGAGATGAATTGGGGATGGAGCTGCCTAATTATTGCAAGGGCTTGTAACTCCATATCCACACCAGACACTACTATCATGGCTTTCCAGACACTTATTAACACAACCATTATCGTACTGAAGGCCTGATGATCAAAAAAGGCTGTTATTCTGGAAAAGGCTAAGAACACTTGGAGCAGGAGCTCCCTCCAGGTCCTGGCAGCCCCCATCAGCTATGAGCTGCCCTGAATTCTGCATGTATCCCAAGAAATCGAGTTTTAAGCCAGTGATCTTCTGGAAGAGCAATCTGCTTGGGGCCCCTTGAACCCAGAGGGCCAAGCCATAAGGGCTCCCCTTATTTCCCAAGGGAGAGTGCATCACTTACTTTCTCCTCGAGGCCTGCTTGGTTTTGGGGGGTTTCTTCGGGGCGTGCTTCGCGCTGGCGGCATCAGCAGCATTGGCGGGCAGCGCCATGGCTTTGGGGTTCCCTGCAGCTATGGATTTGTGGTTTGGAAGGGGCTCCAGAGAATCCCTCCTCAATTCTTTGCCTTTCTGCTCTTCTGATTTCATAGTGCTCGCTGGTGCGTTGCTGCCAATCCTTTTCTCTGTAGACAAAGGGAGGACAAAGACACAGACTTACTGCCAGTGCCCTTCTGGAGCAGCTTTCACTCCAGCCCTTTGCTGCTGACTAACTTTAAAAAGAGCCCAAGGCAAGAAAGACATCTGCCCTTTGTGGTAACTATATAAACCCACTCCATGTGAGCCACAGGAGATGCCAAGGGGCCTGCACCAATGCAGGACAGGGGGTTGTGCCGTTCGGGACATAGCTCAAGTTCTGGGCAGCTGGCACAGGCGTTAGACCAAGAGCCACCAGTGAGTGGGGCTCACTCCTCAGCAAACTGCCACCTCACAATCACTAAAGTCTAAAATTTCATTCACGGAGAATGGCCCTCAGCCAGAGCTGTTACCTCCATCTTATTGACGAGGAAACAGTCGTTTGGTAAACTGAGTTACTTGCCCAGGACCACACAGCTCAAGACTGGAACCCAAGACTTTCTCCCATATATCTCCCATAGCTGGCTAATACCAATTGGTGAGCTGTGGCTTTGAGAACAAAGCTCGGGGCCTCAGAGGGTGGAGTACCGAAGATGAGGTGGGGGGTGAGGAAGGTAGGAACAGGACGAAGGGCATGGATGGAGACAACAGGAACCGCTCCCTCCCCTCTGCTGACTTGGCAGAGGTCTCCTCACTACAGCTGAAGAGCGTGTCTAATTGCACACAATAGGATATCTCCAAATTATAAACAAGCTATGGTTCAAAAGCTCGTTTACAAGCCAGTTCCTTTGGAAGATTAAACATGTTTTTCCTATAAAAGTTGTGTTTCATTGGTCATTTGGAGACCCCACCCCCAATATCCCTCTCTCCCAAGTATCTCCATTACTCCATAATATTAACATGACTGTTTCTGCTCCATTATGAGTCAACTAGACTTTTGTGAACAGATCTGTGAACCTGCCCACCATATGTAATGTTGTTTCTCTGGGGAAAAGAGAAGGGAACGTGGTAAGATAGGCCCTTTAACCTTCTTTGAAAATATGAGCAAGTGCCTTTCTTTTCTCAGAAGGGGGCCTTCTTCAGTTTCTTCATCTGTAAAATTGGTCCAGTCTATAGACTTGGCCAATGGTTCTCAACTTTTGGTCTCGGGAGCCCTTGACACTCTTAAAGACCCTGGCCTCAAAGAGCTTTTGTTTATATGGGTTAGATCTCTCAATATTTACAGTGTTAAAAATGGAAACACCTTAGTTTTATCATGAAAATAATTTTGACCTGCCAGATGTCCTAAAAGGGTTTCCATAGCCCTACCCAGCTCTGACATCCTGCATTCTAAACCAACTCCCAGTTCCGCCCTTCTTGATTCTTTGTGCCCTTAAACCCAGTCTGGCTATTCTTTGTTCTAAGGCCCTCCTAACTCTTCCATTCTGGGCTCTCTAGGCACTTCCCAGTTCTGACAAAGCAGCTCCTTTCCATGTGGCTGCTACTTCTATGGTGCCAAAACAATAGTTAATATTCCAGACCAAAGGCCTGGTGGTTTTGGATGATGCTGACTTGAAAGTGTTCTCAAAAGCTAACAGCATTGGCCCTAGGATTCAACTCACTACTCTGGTACTAGTTTGCATTATAAATGAGGAGCAATAAATGGAACACCTGGATTTTAGGGGGGGCGCAGAGGTTCCCCTCATGGAAAATCTATTATGAATATTCTTATTAAACCCTTAAAACTCAGAAGAAAACTGCGTCCTTCACCATAAATTGGCAAAGCTTAAATTGTGTCTGCTTTTTTAAGTTTAAATTGCCCTGAAATTCTGCTAATTTCTTGTATGCTAATCTTTCAGAGGACCAAGAGTCACTGGAGTCGGAAGTCTATTTGGATCTTTCTTCTTCTTATGGATTATCTTGAGAGTGCTCAGTTTCCTCCTTTATGAAATAAAGGGCTGGACTTATCTCCAATATTTTCAAGGTCACAATCCTATAGTGCATCTAAACCTGTGGTAGCTGCTGGCTGAATATCTCATAGGAAGACGGAGACAAGGTGACTCCCTCTCTAAAAGGCAGCTCTCTGCCTGAGGCTTAGGTCCAATTTTCATATGCACAGACATATGTATATGTCAATGATCTTGTATTGGCCGAAAATTTCTAGAAGGCCTTTGCCTTGTTTTCAGGGTTCAGATGATATTTTAAGTGACTACTTCCTGCTCAGACTCTGACACTACTATATGGAGACTTCTCTAATTTGGAACCACTACCTCTGTGTTTTTGGATTAGGTAGCTGGCTTCATTGCATGACAGTCCCACCACGTTGCAGAATTACGAGATTGAAAAGGGAGGCCAAAGGGAATCACAGAACCTTAGCAGTCATTTAATCCTCCCTGTGCCCAAAGTGTGGACATGAATCACATAATGATTCCAAACAAGTACCGGCCTCCCCCTGAAAACTTCTAGGGATGGAGAGCTCACTACCTTCGGAGGTAGCCCATTCTACTTCTGACTGGCTTTGACTCTTAGGAAGTTTCCATATTGAACTCCAAATCTACCCACTGGTATTAGTTTGGTTCTCTAGGGCCAATGAGCCTAATCCTTCTTTCTACAAAACGGCTCTCCAATTATGTCTAATTCCCAGGTGGCCTTGTTTTGAATCTCCTCATTACCCTGTTTATTTCTCCTGGATGTACTCCAGAAGATATATCTGTTAATGTCTCTCCTAAAACACAGCACCCAGGCTTGAACTCTGCGTTCTCTCTGTGGTCTGACCATGCCAGTGATCATCATGTCCCTTGTTCTGGACATTAGGCCTCCATTAATATCACCTAAGATCCCACACGATGCTACTCAAATCAGCCAACTGAAGTTTATGAAAACAGAATGGTCTTTTGAAAGGCCATTAAAAAGCACGTGACCAAGCCTCATTAGGTTACATCATTGAGATGGAACTGCAAGGTGGCAGACAGAGCAACGTCTCCATTGGGGAATTGGGGGATTGGGAAAGCAAGGTGCCAGTAAGAGCTTCCTAACACTACAGCTGGTGCGATGTCCATCTGGCCAACAGAGCAGGAATATCTTCAGAGTCTTACCCTCTCCTTTCTTGTGCAATTCGGTTAAGGCTTTCCCCTGGCATTTGACGTCATGATGTGCAACAGAGTTTTCCTCCTGGAGGGGAGGACGAGTTCCAGAGGATCTGTGGGGGCTCATGTAGGAATAGATCTTTGACTGGCCCATAAATACATTCTCCTAAAAAGACACAAATCCATTGTCAAAAAGTAAAGCCCCGGGATCGGAGTCAGCAACAGCTGGGACACTTCACAAAAGCCAACAAAGTTCTCAAGGAGTTTGGGGGAGGGGGAGCATGACATGTTACAGTGAGCATCCCCCAGTCAGAAAGGCCTTAATTCTTTCCCCTCCTAGCTGCTCAGAGTCACTCAGTTTCAGATCATACACTCTACTCTCCTTGAAGACTTTCAAGTAACTGGATGTTGTATTAAAGATACTTTTTGAACAGTGGAATAACAAGGTCTGTATGGACTTGAAAGATCCATGCTTTAATAGGTAAGAAAATTCCTTCCACTTACACAGATAACTTCTTTCCAGATCCTTAATAAATACTTTTCCAGTTGCTGTGATTGAAAAAAATTCCTTACTTAGTGGCCAGCCTTCTGGTGATGAACCTTCTCCCCTAGTTTCCATGCTGGTCCACAACTGATTATATCAACTGAGCTACTTCAGGGGTGGGTCTTATTAAAGGCCCATTTATTTCAATTTAGCTAAGTCCGATAGGGTTTGCTTTCTTACTGCCTACTACCAGCTCTGAGCTTCGGGGTCAGTCACTTCCAAGTCTTGATGAGACACTGGAGGAGGACTGAAAGGAAGGTCCTAAAATGAACGGGCTACCGAGTGCAGCAACTGGACCAAACGTTCGGAGGTCACACACATCGAAGCTCCAAGACTGGAGAATCAGCTTGGACTGTTTACCTGGGAGCTGGACACGGACTCTCTGTGCCCGATTTCCACCATACTGAGAAAGGTCTTGGAGAACAAGACCAACTGCTCTGGTCCAGCTGGTGGGTCAATATTGACTGAGAATCCCTGGCCTGGTAAGCACTGTCTCCCATAAATAAACTTCTCTGAGTAAAGCAGTTCTTAACAATCGACATTTCTTTACATTAGGAGGGCAAAGTTAACCACAGAGGAGAAAATTTCTTTTAGGCAACCTTAGAAAAGATACTTGAGAAGTTGTGAAACATGGGTGCCCCATTCTCTGCCATCTTAGGGGAAAAAGGCGGGGAGGGGGATAAGCTGAGAGGCCTGGACAGAGTCCGCTACCGGCAGGATTGAGAAATACTTAAGAGCGAAGCAAAAAATTCCAGTGTGCAGAGATTTTCAGTGCATAAGGAGTTAAGTCAGAACGATGAAAGATAAGAATACTTTTCTAGGCCATGAACAATAGGAGGAATTTATAAGGATGATAATAGGACAATGATTGCCAGGCAGGAAGTCAATCTGGGCCCTTTAAAAGGGGGCATTTTATACTTCTGCCTTTTCGAAACAGCTTTTTCTCTTGGGGGGGGGGAGGGGAGATAAGTACAAGAGAGTATGGGGGCAGGGAAGAGTGACACAAAGACCGTCCTTAACTTTTACCTTAGAATGCTAAAGACAAGTGACAGGGTTAGGAGTCCCCAGCCCAGGAGCTTAGGCAGCTCTTCCGGGAGAACTAGAAAGAACAAGTTTGACCGTAAAACAGGTTCCCGGACCTTCGGCTAACGATCGGCTCCCCCACCCCCCACCCCAGGGCCAACGAGCGGAGAGGGATCGGGAGTTGGTTTTTCTGGGTGCTGCCGTGGGCTTACCAGCACAGAGTGGGTTTGTTCAGAAAGAACTAGGCAGCCCCTTCGGCCGGCCAATAAACAGCAACCACAGACCTCACGAGAAACTCCCGGAGGCTTCCCGGAGGGGTGCGGGGAGCAGGGGATGAAAGGTCAGCCGGGATAGGGTAGCCGGCTCCGCACGTCCGAGCGGAGGGCGGGAGCAGGGGCGGGGGCGCCCACGTGGTCACCGCGGGCCCAGCTGGGAGCCGGGGGCGCCGGCTCCCCGGCCGGGGGCAGCGGGGCGTTGTTCCGAGTGGACTTTCTAGGGGGTGGGGGTGGGGGTGCCATCCTGCGCAGGCGTACGGAGACGGGCCGAGTTCCCCCGGGTCTGGGCGGCTGCCCTCCGTTAACCCTTCCGTGCCGGCAGACCGTCCCCCATTAACCCCTCGCAGTCCACCGCCCCCGGCGGATCCTCTCTGGAGCCGCCTCCCTCCCGCCCCCGTAAGCCCTTTCTTGGTCGCAGCTCCCGGGCTCGCCTTACCCCGTTGGTCCTGGGCCGCGCCGGGTTCCTTCGGTCCACGGTCTCCGGGCCCGGGGCGGGGGCCGCTGCTCCTCCGGCCGGGGTCGCCGCCGCCTCCTCCGAGCGCGTCTTGGACATCTTCTTGCCTGGGGAGAGGGACGACTCAGGCTCAGGGTGCGGCGAGGCGGGCAGCGGGGCCAAACGGGCCCGGTGCGGCGCCTCCCACCGCAGCCATGTTTAAAGGGCTCTGGCGCCGGCCCCGCCAGCGAGCGAACTAGCGAGCGAGCGGCCGAGAAGGAGCCGCCTAAGCCGGCCGAAGGACGAGGGCGGGCACGGAGCCGTGCGCCCGGGCGCACAGCGAGCCCGCCCCCTGGCCATGCCGCGCTGCGCGCCCGCTGCGGCGCACCGCCCCAGCCCGTTCCGCCGGGCCCCCGGCACGCGCCGACCCCCGGCACCTCTCCACCTCCCCTCCCCCCGTCCGGGTCTCCTCCCCAAGCCCAGCCCGAGCCGCCCACCTCCTCCTGCTAAATTGGGCCCTTGGGAGGGCACCCGGGAGGATAATCTTCACCCCATCCTTCCCCCTCCACACCCATTCCACCCAAAGGGGTGGGGAGACCTAGGGGGGGAGGGGTCTTTGGAAAGAGTACTGCCGAACTAACCAGGTTTCTAGCCTCAACTACTCGTGACTCTGGGTAAGTCGTTAATAGTCCCCGGGACTCAGTTTCATCATCTCCGAAATGAGCAGGTTGAACTGGAAGATCTCGGAGGAATCCTTGCAGCTCTGACATTCCAAGGTGTTCTTTTGTGGCCCCGGGCAGAGCAGAGAATCGGGGACTCCTACTCCAGCCTGGCTTTAGCCGGTGCTATCAGGGCAGGGAAAGGCAGGATCAGCTCCTCCCGAACTAGCCCACGAAGTGGGGGGCAGTTAATACCTTTGGATCATCCATAAACTAACCTTTCCAAAGGAGAAATGAAATGAGCAGACGAGGGAGGAGAGGGAAAGAAGCATCGCGAGCAGTACAAATGGCAAAACCAGAGTAAGCTGCAAACCAGGTGCCGCCAGCGGAGAGACAAAACTCCTGCTGCAGTTTTCCTCAGGCTAAATGCCCAGGATCCAGCAGGAAAGGACAAGGGAGTAGCGATGAGGCAAAGTCAAAAAGCACAAGAACTGCTGAGAGACTTTTTCAGCCTTGGGGGCTTTCCTCAGCAGCTCTTTTACCCTAACTTTTACTGAATTCACAGACTGAGGGAGGAAAAGGAGCCTGAAGCTTTGGCTGAGTCTACTCTAGAGATAGGCGGTGGCTGTATTATTCTGGTTTAATCAGTTCGTCTCCCCAAGATCCCGTGTTGGGATTTTCTTGGCGGACATGCTGGCCTGGTTGCCACTTCCTTCTCCTGCGCAGTTTTACAGGCTCACGGGATGAAGTGACTTGCTCAGGATCACACAGCCGTAGTGTCAGAGGCCGAATTCGAACTCTCGAAGATGGGTCTTCTAGATTCAGGGCTCTATGGACTGCGCCACCTAGCGCCTCAAACTGTCATTAACTACCAAGTTTTCAATTAGGCAATGGAGGCCCTCGATTTAGAGGGTCGAAGTAATCGCCCGGCGTTACAAAGGCTATTTAGTTAGTAGCATGGTTTTTGATAGCTTGCAAGGGACCCTCAGTGACAGAGGGCATAGGGCCATGAACCCCAATTCCATATACAATGCTGAGTCTGCATGTTCTCCCCCTTCCTCCACCTTTTGTCACTTTGTATTCAGTGCAATCTCAGCACAAAGTATCACTATAGTGGCTAGTAGATAGAGAAAGCCTCCTCTCAGAGGCAAAAGAATTGAATATATAGCAGCAATGCGATTCTGGACAGGTCCCTTTAACCCTTCAGTTTCCAGGCAACTCTCAAGGGCTCAAACTGTTAGAATAGGGGAGAATCTGCATGCAATCAGATTGCTCCAAGCCACCAGTTAGGATTAGGGTTTTAATTTATCTACCACAAGGCTTCTTTAGGGACTTTTACTTACTACCAGCACCCTCATTCCTAACACAATGCACTGCACAGAGAAGGCACTTGCTTTAATAAATGTTGAATTTTGTACTAAAGTCGACCACAGTGTACTAATGGGCATGGGCAAATGTAAACAATGGGGGCGGGGCTTAGAGCTCTTCCAAAGATCTGTTCCAAAAAATGATTTCACTCTTGTGAAGTGATAAAGACCAAGTTTGGTCTGAAAGCAAAAATGAAAGGTCTATGGGAATTTTTCTTCTCTTTTTTTCTTTTTAATTCTTTGTTAAGAAGAGTGATTCTCTAGAAAGCAGGAGAGAGTAGACATTCGAGGTAATATAAAAATAAGATATCAATCAAATCTGTTAAAAACCCGTATCATGATTTCATTCTAAGAATCAGGAATCAGGTTTAGTAACATTAGAAAAATTTGTGAGATCATCGAACCTCAGAAATAAGAATGATTAGTAATAATAATTCTGATTATATTCCTAGTTTAAGTCTAGTCTTTGCATCAGATCCTCATTGGTGGAAAAAATGAAGTTAAGGGGCTTTTGTGGTTTTTCATTTATAGTCTGAATTTATTAAACAACTTCCCTCAAAATAATCTTGTGAAGTCAATAGTCCTAAAATTATCTCTTTTTTACAGAGGGGGAAAAAAGGGATACAAGCATTTATTAGGCATTTATTATGGGCTGAACACTACTAAACTCTTTCAAAATATAATCTCATTTGTTTCTTCAAGAAAATCCCAGGAAAGGCACACTATTATTTACTTGAAAATATGAAAGCATCATATTGTACACGTTATAGTATAGCTAAGTTAACAGTGGGAACACATCTCTTTGAGTTAATAGGGGGGACATATATTTCTTTGACTACTTATAGTCATTTGTAAATGGCATAGGGATTTTTGTGTAAAAACGATTTCAATTATTCATTTGTCCTCCAATGCTAAAATAAAAAGGGGTCTAAGACCTTACATGAAGGTCTAAGCAGATTAAATCTTTTAAATGGACAAATACACTTTAAAAAAACTGTACATTTGAAGATATTTTAGTCATAATTTTCTCTCAGTATTTTGTCAGAAAGTCCTATAATTTCAAATATTTTATGCCTCATTGTTCCATCTGCAAAATGGGCATGTCTCACTTGGACATATCCTCCTAAGGGCAATCTGGGAGAATAGCAAAGTTCAAATATATTTAAACAACTTGTATGTCTGTCTTGCTTAACATTTACAAAATACCGTATTAACATTACTCCATGAAGCAGCTGAATCATGTTATTGTTCCAATTTTACGAGAAAGAAAACAACTTCCTAGCAGTTCCATGACTTACATAGTTTCAAATATCACAACTAAATGCTGAAATTTGACTGGAGATCTCCCGACTGACTACAAGGCCTAAGCTCTTTCCACAAGACTGTGCTGCCTCCTTAGGAGCAGAACAGGATGACTCTGCTCTTGAGTACTTCCAAAGGATCACAGATTTAGAGCTGGAAGGAACCTCAGAGATCATGTGTACTTTGTTCGTTTTACAGAAGGAGAAACTGAGGCACAGAGAGATTACATAACTTTCTCAGGGCCACATCGATAAGGGTTCCTTACAGTCCAAACCCAGAGCTTTTCCCACTGCACTGTGATGAATACCATATATAAATTATTAAACTAACAGTAACATGGAGCTTTGGAATGTTTAGAAGAATGCCACAACTGAACTGCTTGAGAAGGTGTCCTCTCCCAACTGTCTCAGATGCAGTGTTTGACTTCAGTTAAAGTTTGCTTCCTGAAGTGAGTTTCACTGCCATGACAACATAGTGCTCACCCAAGCCACTCTTTAGGACTCCAGTTTGATTGTAAGCTGCCATCATCATTTGACAAGCCTCCCTTCCCATTGCTCTGCATATTTATTATATGCATATATGTATATATAATAGGGACTCTGAGTACGATTGAATCCCATTCCCATTTTTGACCTGGTCCCATTGGTTGTTGAGCTGAATGACAGGGGGACAGCTCATATGGCTCATTCATTTATTCTTTCAACAAGTTTATGGGTAGGGGGTGGGCTATAGAGGCAGGTCACGGTAAGACTTAATTGGATTCCCCCAGACCTGTTTGTTTTGTTTTTTGTTCATTAATTTCAATCGGATCTGACTCTTCCTGATCCCATTTTGGGGGTTTTTCCTCCAGTTAATTTGACATATAAGGAAAGGGAGGCAAACAGAGTGAAGTGACTTTCATCTGGTCACACACTTCACGCTGGGATGGGATTTGAATCAGGAAAATGAGTCTTCCTGACTTCAGGCCGGCACTGTATTCGGAGCTGCCTGGCTGCCTGTGGTTACCTGCCTCAGTTTACCACTCTCTAAAATGAATTACTCAGTGTATATGATCTGTTAAGATCTCTTTCAACTCTAAAACATTTAGGAACAAAGCATTGCAGAAGACTGGACAAATCCTGTGGCATCTCTAATAAAAAGGAACTTACTTTGGCCATTTCCCAACAAGCAGGAGGGGGGAAGAAGACAGGCCTGGGATACAGGTCGGCCAGTTTTGTTCCACAGAGGTTCTCTATCTATCTCTCTCACACACGTTTATATATAAACAAACACAAATGTGCACACATATCTATAAAACATCCCCAACAGCTCTAACTCAGAACTTCCCCCAACTGACCACCTGGGCTGGAGGTTTTCTTGGGAGAAAAGTGGGAGGGGGAAAGAAAGGAGCTCTGAGGTTTGTCATGGAAACAGCATCTGATTTTGAAATAAGGAGTCAGGGACTCCCTTCTCCTCCCAAGAGCCTGAAGATCTGGGTCACACAAGTCACTTTTCTCTCTTTCAAGGTCAGTGGGGCTGGAGCTAAAGAACTCTCGGCTCCCCTCCTGCCTCTGAACCAAGGCCGTGGGCTCTCTGCTCCAGCCTCAGTTTCCTCACTTGTACAAGGGGGATAACAACTTCCCACCCGCAGCTATAAGGTCAGACGAGCTGTAAGCTGTCGGACAAGAACTCCAAGAACGAACGTGAGTTTACTTTCACCAAATGCCCCCTTTCTAAAATTCACCCCCGGCCCCCTAGCGGGGGGAAGGGATCAAAGCTCTTTTCCTGTCCCGTAGGATACTGTAAAAGGAAAGAAACTTTTGAAGGGGGACCTAAAGAGGCGACTCCCTCTCTCCCCCCGCCCCCTCGTCCCCCGCCATAGTTTCAGGCGTGGGGAAGACACCAGAGGGTCTGAGTGAGGGAATTTTATCCTACAAGAACGACCACGCGAACCCTCCCCCTCCTTTCCACCCCCAGACCCACTCCCGACGTCCCAGGCGCCGGGCCAGCCGGCCGGACTCCTGGAAAGCTACCTCTGGCCATGGCCCCGAGCCTCCACTGCACCGCCTGGGATCTCCCGGGAAACCGAAGCTTTCCGGAAAAAAAAAAAAAAAAAAAAAAGTTTGCAACCACACTACAGCCAACTGTCCCCCGAAAGCGAAACACAAGCTGCTTTCAATTGGAGCCTGGGGCTGTCTCTCCGGAGGTGCTGCACTCTGATAGGCTGCAGTTGGAGGAAAATCCCGCCTCTAGCCTCCCAAGGGGACCGCACTTTCTTACAAACGCTTCCTCGCTTCGTATCTCAGTTGGGGGGGAGGGGGGTTTAAATTTACCTTCCCCGCGCGCTGATTGGCCGAGGCGAAGAGAAGCGCGAGCTGCTATTGGAAGAATTTAGGCTCCGCCCACCCCCGTGACAAGTTGCTCGCTGTGGGGATGTTTATAGAAGCTCTGCAGCAGCAGCCGCAGATCCAGACGGCGCTGGAGTGAGTGCGGCCGGGAACCTGTGAGCGCCGAGTCGTCTCCGCCTCCGCCTCCGCCGCGGGGCGAGCGAATGTGCGGTGGGAGCTCTTGCGGGGTCTTTGCACTTCAGGACGGAGGCTGCCCTTTGACCCCTTGACCCTCGGCCTATCTTCGCGACCCGTAGCTTGACTCGTTTTTTGTTGTTCTTCAGGGATCGAGTGCAAGGTAAGCACGCACTAATTAGCAATTCTTGAGCACCATTGGATTGAGCGCCTGTTGTGGGCAGTGATTGGGGCAGTTTCTCTTTCCCTTCTCCTCCCCTCCCCCATTTGAAAACTGGACGGAATGCGTAGATTTAGAGAGAATCACCCGGAGTAAATGGTACAAGTTGAATCGCGGCGGATTTGGGGGTCGGTGTGAGGAGAAAAGTTGCTGGCTTTAGCGCTTGCCCCAGAAGTGGAGCAGGGGAGCCTCTAGAGCTGAAGAGGCTTCCTCGGCCGTTTTACAGATGTTGAAACTGAGGCACAGGACCATCACGTGACTTGCCCAAGGTTACAGGTGATGCCAACGATGGGATTTGAACCTGGTCTCCCGACTCTAGAACCAGCGCCGTTTTTCTTAATGTGTTGGCGAGAGTTCTCCGGGTTGGTTTCTGTCATCCCTTAGATCCCTTCCAGAAACTCTAGAGTAAAATTACATTCTCCCCAAACATTTAACGCCCTTTACAGCCCTTCCTAACTTTCTAGTCTTCTACTTGAAGTCTTCTCCAGACGGGCTGGTCCGGGCACGGAGGAAGGTACGCACTGTGGAGGGCCCCCCCCCAGCCCCAGAGTGCTCTCCTTTCTCACCTCTCCTTGGGCAGTCCCCCCCAACTCCCTTTCTCCTTCCCTCCTCCCGTTTCCTAAAGCAATCAATGGGCTACTTTTCCTTAACTTTTCCTGACTCTTCCCACATACTCCCAGCTCCCCACACCATCTTTATTTGGTACATAGAGAGTGCCCCAAAGTTTAAAATTAAAACTGCACCCAGACTTTTGGGACACCTTATGTCTGACAGGTACAGGTCACGTCTCTTTGGGCAAGTCCCTTATCCGCCCCGGCAGTGCCCTTTCTTTGGCTCATACCAGTGCGGGTCTGCATTGAGACCAGGGGCTGTCTCCCATTTTCCTTGTGTCAACAACCCAAGGCCCAGTTCCTAAAAGTTGCTTTGTTGAAGGTTAATTGCTCTTTCCTATAAGTTTGGGATGGGAATGAAGGAAAAGAACAAGCATATGTAACATGCCTTAGATATACCATGCACTAAATGCTTATAGATGTTGGCTCATGCAGTCCTCCCAACAACTTTGCAAACTAGGTATAATTAGGATCTCCATTTCTACAGTTGAGGAAACTGAGGCAAACAGGGTTAAGTGCCCCAAGGTAAGGTTGGATTTGAACTCCCGGCCTTGTTGACTCCAGGCCCACTAGGGTAAGTCATTCTGATGTTGCCTGGGAACTTCAGAAGGATTCCCATCCAGGGATGGTGTTTTCTGTTTAAACTTGTCAGTTCCTTAAGATCGGGGCACATGCTTGTGCTTCGCACTGGTGGTGGGAAGTATTAAAATTGTGTCTGTGGTCACTTTCCACAGCCAGAGGTGAGTTTCTTCCTCTCTAAATTGAGAAGCTTCAGGCTCTCCTAGTTTAGGGGTGCCATTACCCCAAATCTTCACTTCCTCTCCTGTGGACTGGAGGAGTAATTGCCAAAGTCATCTCTCTATCTGGAGTTTCTTTCCTGCTCGAATAATGTAAAAATTTGGCAAAAATTTACACTCAGTACAGTGTGTTCTCTCCCATACTTCTCTTGGAATTATTATCCCGTTTTATCACCTTCAGGGAGGTGAAATGGCTTGTTTTTAATCACATAACCCTCTAGACAAATTCAGAGCTTTTTTTCACTATATCTCATTCCACACCCTGTTGTCAGGCTATCTGCCTATGCCCCCTTCTTTCCTAGGCTCTCAATTCCCCAGAGTGTGATTATCTTTCTTCTCATTCTAATTGGTGGTGGTTGGTTGTCCTTAGATTTCCAAGAGGCCCATGACATCAGGGAGGTGATACCATGACATGCAAGTGAGTTGGATTTAAATGAGCAAGGGTTGTACTTCATTTCACTCATTCAGTGATTAAAGTTAGGTAAGAAATGAGGCAGAGATATGGAAGATATGGTTGAAGGGAATGATGTGGATGAGGAATCGGAGAAAGGAGACCAAGGAATGATCAGATAAGTTGGAGGTGAATCAGTAGACAGAATTGTCAAGAAAACAGCGTATTTAAAAAAAGAAGACAATCAACAGTGTCAACTATCTGTTCACAGAAGGTGCTCATTTGTTGTCTTGGTTAATTGGTACAGTTAACCTCACTTTAGTCTGTAGTCTTGGTCTTGGAAGTGGGCACCCAATACCCAGGGATTTGTGACCAGTGTATTATAGGAGTGGAAGTAACCATGTTAGGATTGTCTTCCACATGAAGTCCAGGGCACTCTACCAAGCCTTCCTAAACTTTGTGCTATGTCTGCTCCTTAAGGCCCTAGTAATCTCAACTCAGAAATACCATTGGGAAATAATAATAGCTTTTTATTTTTCAAAATACATGTAAAGATAGTTTTTAACTTTAATCTTTGCAAAACTTCTATGTTCAGATTTTTCTCCCACCTTCTTCCTCTAGACAGCAAATAATCCAATAGAGGTTAAACATGTGTAATTCCTCTAAACATATTTCCAACTTGTCATGCTATGTGAGAAAAATCATATCAAAAGTAAAAAAAAAAAAAAAAAAAAAAAACCAAAAAAAAAACAACCCACACACAAGAAAGAAAAACAAACAATAACAATAATAAAGGTGAAAATACTATACTTTTATCCACACTCAGTCCCCACAATCCTTCCCTTGGATATTGATGGTTCTCTCCATCACAAGTTTGTGCAAATTGGCCTAAATCACTTCATTATTGAAAAGAGCCAAGTCAGCCACAATTGATCATCACACAGTCTTGTTGCCGGGTACAATGTTCTCTTGGTTCTGCTCACTTCATTCAGCATCAGTTCATGTAAGAATTTCCAGGATTTTCTGAAATCAGACTGCTCCTTGTTGTCTTTTCTTATAGAACAATAAAAATGACAGTTTTAATGGGAACAGAATATATTCTAGTTTTCAAAGCTAATTCCTGACTTAGGGATAGGATTGAGAACTGCTTATTCCTTTCCCTTTCTCTCTTTGGTACCCTCAGAGAGGGGAGCACAGAAGACAAAGATCTCTCTGAAATGCATCAGCACAAGGATGTCTAATGTTCCAGCAGGCAAACCCTGGAGGAAGACCAAGTGTGATCCTGCCGTGACTCATACACCTGCACTTTTTCAGTATGTGCTGCTGGCAGTGACTCTCTATTCTCCGGGCAGGAAACTGATTTTAACCAACCTGAGTTATGAGGCTACTATGTATCACTATGTATTGGACTGTAGGGGACACAACAACAAATTTGGCTACAGCTTGGTGGCATGAATGGAGTACATGCTAGGTTCTCATCTGTCTCAGATGATCAATAGTTGTGTGGGCTCTGGGCAGGTCACTTCTATGGGCCTTAATTTCTTCATCTGTAAAATGAGTGTTAGATCCAAGAACCTCTTAAGGCCTGTCACAGCTCTATGTATTCATGTGTACACACACAAGTTTGCCTATAACACAACAACTAGAGGAAGTCTACAGAGAAAGGCTTCTTCTATCATCATCTTAGCTCTGGAGCAGGAAGAGGCTTTGGAAATCATCTGGTCCAACTCCTGAATTTGACAGGCAAGGAAACTGAAGTTCAGAGAGCTTGTGACTTAGGATTTGGATGGGGCACTGGAGCTGAGTCTTGCAGGGAGTTCAGCCATGAATTTAAATTTTAGTGATTAGAAAAAACTAAAGAACTTTGAGAATTCCTGATCTTGATGACCCAGCCCAAGAATCAGAGAACAGTTAATCACTTTATAGTCTAAAACAGAAAGATTTTGGGAAGGACCAGATAAGCTACCCAGGTGACCTAAAAAGAGGAATAACTGAAATGAAAAGAATGATAAAACATCTCTTGAGGAAAACTTCACTTTCCCCCAGATGGTTCTCAGTCCTATGAAGTCATTTCTGAAAGGCCACTTAAGGTGATTCTGTCCACCAAAGATGTTATTTCTTAGAAAATCCTTATTGCTGTTTTGTTATTAAAGTGATATTTCTAAGGAATGAGGAATAGAGGGTATGATGCTAGCTCCTGTCAGTCAGAGAATTCACTTGCTCAATGTGGTTTGGGGTGAGATGGAAAACAGTACTCCCGCCCTCTTCCAAACACAAAAACCTAGACTGGCTTTGTTCTCCCTACATCCCGGGGTACAGACATATTCTGAGAAGACTGCCATTGTTTACCATTTCAGGGAACAGATCAGTCTCTCTGTTGATGATCTGGAAATTGTTTATTTTTTAAACGAATCCTGCTTTTGAAATCAACTAAGCAAAGCAGCATGGCTTGGTAGTTGGGTAGAGGGAGGTCTTGTGGAACTAGCTATTAGTGTTTGAGTTTAACTCTGAAGTAACCTAAAAATGATCAGTTTACAAATGTTTTCCTAACTTTAAAAACACACCTACTATGTGCCATGTGGCACTATAAGTCCTAAAATTACAACCTTCCCTGTTCTCGGGGGAAATAGGATAATACATAAATAAAAGCAGAATTTGGGAGAAAAGAAAAGAAACCCCTGAGAAGGGGAGGAAGTACATTGGAAAACTTTTGAGTTGGAGGTGGCGGCCCTGGAAGAGAGTCAGGGTCGAGGTGAGGTGGGAGAACACGGAGATATGTGGGGGAGACAGCATGTGCTGTGATGAAGAACAGCATGGCCATCTTGGGAGCTGGCCAGTGAGCTGGTTGGCCTAGAACACGAAGTGCATAAAGAGATCTAATGGTTGATAAGATGTAAAAACCAAAGCAGATCAAATTGGAGGGCTTTGAAAGGCCAGAAAGGCTGGTTCTGCAGCCTCCCCCTGGGATTTCAGGCGTTCTGGTGATGTGACCCCAGACTTTGATGAACGACATTTCACTTGGAGCCCACCACACCAACACTTCTAGGCTCTTCTGGCTGCTCTTTGGTCAATGATCTAACAACAAGTAAAAAACAGTAGCCCTTCTACTGTGCTTTGAGGTTTTCGAAGTGCTTTGTTATTTGGGCTTCACTGCAATCCTGGCAGATAGGTGGAAGTTTTTTTTACTGATGAGGAAGCAGATTTAAATAGTTCACTCAACTCTCACATCTGCCTTCCTATGCTCCACTCTAAAAAGAGGGAGTATTTATAAATTGTTTAGTATCACCTGGCACATAATAAGAGCTTAATGAATGCTTATTTCTGTCCCTTCCCCTAATTCTGGCAAGAGCTATCAGTTCAGCACTATTCAGTAGTAGGCATCTTTCTTGCGGTCCCAGTCTCTTCCTTTGCTCTGGATCTACTCTGGGACCTTGGGAAAGAGACTCAACTTTTCTGTACCTCCTTTGGGCCAAGATAAAAAGTTGCTGATTTTCTTTGCCTTCAGGAGTTTCCTTACTGCAAATTCTTTGTACCAATTAAATCACCCACCCCTGCTCAAAAAAGAGAACATTTTATTTGTTGCTGACAAACTACTCCTTTTCTCTCCACCCTCTGTACTTCCTCCCCCAAATCCTGTTTGAATTACAGTTTGGGGTCCCAGATTATCTGGAAGGTAAAGGACTCCCCCTCTCCTTCCCCTGCCCTTATCTCTACCTCTTATTTCCTGCTGGACATTATTAGTTGTACACAGAAATGCTGAAGATATAAGTGGATTTATTTTATATTCTGCAACTTTGGAAGTTACTGATTGTTTGAATGTTTTTAGTTGACGCTCTAGAGTTCTTGAAGTAGATGATCATCTCTGCAAAAAGCAACCTTCTTCCCTCTCTCATTCCACTGATTTCCTTTTTCTCATTAGTTGAGCTACTATTTCTAAAGTAAAGCTTTAGCAAGTGGAGTGCATGGTAAGGAATCCCTTTATAAGTTTAGACTAGGTGAGAACCTGCTGGCTAGCAGGCCTACAAGAGAGGAAGCTTGATTATTCCAGTAAACAGTGGTAGGGAGAAACCCCAAAGAATTTCCAGGCAAGTTTCCTGCGGCAGGGGCCTGAAGCAGTCAGGTGTAGACGTGGCTGGAGCCTTGAACCTGGGGGTCAGAAGACTATTCACAACACCTGGTGGCAGGATCCTGAGCAAGTCACTTTACCTCTGGCTGCCTTAATTTTCTCATTTGTTACATTGAATGATAACAGCACCTATGCTAGAGGAGGCTCAAATAAAATAATATGTATAAAGCTCTGGAAAGTGTAAAAGCTCTCTGTAAAAATTTGCTCCAAGATGGGATTTGAACCCAGGCTTTTCTGAGCCAAGTTCAGGCTTTTTATTCCCTACACATCACTCTGAGTGAGGCTTCCTGACCTTTCCCCCAAAGGGACTGTCAAAAGAACAGCCCCAGGTGGCAGATGGTCCTGCTCCTGAGCCTTTAAAAAATTTAGCTTAGTCCAGCCTAAGTATTTAATAAGTATTTTAGCTATCCTACCAGAAGCAAATCTTTTGGAAATTCTTTGTACAATTAAATCACCCATCTCTGGGTTCTAGAGCTTCATGTGTGTAGGATAAAGAGGATATTATTGATAATACTTGAATACCCAAACAAAAAGGAAAAACCAGTATGAAAAGTGCTTGGGTTTCTGTGGTTTGGGGATTAAACTTATTCATCACAGCCCATACTTTTGAGTTGCCTGAGGCCTAGAAACCCAGGTCTCCCTGGAAGCCACAAACCTGCATTGAGTCCTTCTCTCTTGCAAAGGATTCAGCACATCAGATATGTATCAAGTGCCCATTGTGGCCCAGGGCACAGAGGGTGAACACCTTGCTGATGACTGGATGGGATGGGGACAAACTCTAACCTCTGACCTGAATGCTATGCAGGACTTTGCATCCACTAGAAAGAGTTCTCATCTTGGATTCAGAGAGAACTAGGTTTTAATTCCACCCCTGATTCTAGGTGAGTGACCCCAAAGCTTATTTCATCTAGAGGTCTATAAAATGAATACTTTTATCTCCTCAAGTGAAAAAACAAATCACCAAAGCCTTGATATGCTTCAAAAGGCAGAAATCAGCCCCTTAATCTGCAGACTCAGGGATCAAAAATTTTTTTTTTTTTTTTTTTTTTGTGATAAAAGTATGATCCTGGATAAATTCTTAACTGGCCAATCCCATAGGTTACAACAAGGTACAGAACAAGCAGGTGATCTATTAGCATTTCTTTAACACTTTCTTGGGCTAGGGCATTGTACTAAGTGCTGGAAATGGACACCAGGCAAAGGTGAGATGAGCACTTGGAGATCCCACCTCATCCATACCTTGGTTTGCCCAGGACTGTCTTGGCAGACTTCTCAAATTTTTTTTGTTTGGCCATTGGGATGAAGTGACTTACCTAGGAATTACACAGCTAGTAAATATTAAGTGTTGAAGGCACAATTTGAATTTAGGTCCCCATGACTTCAGGGCCCTGCTCTATCCATTGTGCCATCTAGCTGCCTCTATATAACGATTTATTTCCTTTTTTGGTATCAGCTCCTCTCAGGTATGCCTCAAGCCCTGCTTGCCCATTCTTTGTGACTCTTGTCTGGTCCTCTTCAAAAATATCCCAGGGAATCCCCAGACCCCTTCACCCGCAGGTCACCAGGGGAGCACTCCTGACTCTTGCCCATGGTCACACGGCCCATCTTTTTTCTGTCTTTAACGGCATCCTTTACACCCACAGTGCACTCTCATCTTTTTTTTTAGAGATCCTGCTGTTCAAGATCTTGCTGTTACACAGCTATGCTCACAAAATTTTGGAGTTAAAAGATGGGCTTTTGCTATTATTGGAACCTCAAAACAGTAAAAGTGCTTTAAAATTCCCCAAAGCCATCCATTCATTCAGCTCTTCTCTTACTTTTAGTCTCTAGATCCATACCTATAATTTGAACTAGATGGACACACTGTTAGACAATCTCTGTAGGATGTTCCTTCAGATAGGGCAAATCTAGAGGACAGTACTGATAGAGCAATAGACATTCTTAAGTCTTTTGGGCTTTCCTTAGAATCAGAGGTGTCAGTTTCATCACCATGAATGCTGAGGAACCAAATTAAAATAGTTGGGAAAAAGTTTAACAGAAGAAAAAAAATACATAATATAATAATGTAACGTGTCCTAGGGATCTGTCTTTACTCTTGCTACTAATGCTTTGAATGGTTATGGGCTCTCTTCTAGGAGATCCTGTAGTGTCTTGGAGAGATGGAACATCTCGAGGACCTCCCCATCCTCAGGGAATGTCTCTTCAAATTAGACTGTGTCCCAGAAGCCAACACTTGTAGAACACACCTTTCTCTGTGGTATGCCTCATCTGATTATTACCAGAGGTTCATTAAACATGGTTGTTTTTAGTTGTGAGACCAAAGAAGTTTTGGATGAACTTGATGTATGAATAGGAGACACCTAGTTGTAAAAGAGCATCAATAAACAATTAACACTTGGAACTTCTAGTCAGATGACAAAGATATGCTCCCTTGTATGTCACCTGGAAAAACCTGCTTGTTTCTTGCTATTATCCTCAGTGAAGACACCTTCAGTTCATGTGTAGCTAACTCTAAATGGCCATGTAGTCAATAACTATTACCCAGTTGCTATGCCAGGCACTGTGCTAAGCTCTAGGGATACAAAGAAAAGGCAAAGGACAGTCCCTGACCTCACAATCTTATGTGTCAGACCACAAGCAAACAAATATGCATAAGCAAGTTATATGCAGGATAAACTGGAGATAATTAACAGAGAGAACAGTCTAGAATGAAGAGGGGCTGGGAAAGGCTTCCAGTAGAAGGTGAAATTTTAATTGGGACTTAAAGGAAGTCAGAGCCATCAGTAGTTCAAGCAGAGGGAAGGGAGAACATTCCAGACATAGAGGATGGTCAGAATATTTATGAGCTGGGAGATTTTTTTTTTTGTTATTATTATTAAAGCTTTTTATTTTCAAAACATAAGCATGGGTGATTTTTCAACATTAATCCTTGCATTCCAATTTTCTCCCCTTCCCCCTCCTTCCCCTGGATTGTCAGTAATCCAATATATGTTAAACATGGTAAAAAATATATGTAAATCCAATATATGCACACATTTATACAGTTATTTTGTTGCACAAGAAAAATCAAATAAAATGAAAAATAAATGAGAAAATAAAATGTAAACAAACAAAAAGAGTGAAAATGTTATGTTGGGATCCACACTCAGTCCTTTCTCTGGGTGTAGATGGCTCTTTTCATAAGATCATTGGAATCTTGAATCATCTCATTGTTGAAAAGAGCCACATTCATCAGAATTGATCTTCATATAATCTTATGGCTGTATATGATGATCTCCTGGTTTACTCATTTCACTTAGCATCAATTCATGTAAATCTCTGCAGGTCTTTCTGAAATCATCCTGCTGATCATTTTTTATAGAATGATATTCCATAACCTTCACATACAGTATCTTATTCAATCATTCTCCAACTGATGGGCATCCACTCAGTTTCCAATTTGTAAGAAGGGCTGCCACAAACATTTTTGCACATGTGGATCCTTTTCCTTCCTTTAAGATCTCTTTGGGATATCAGCCCCGTAGTAACACTGCTGGGTCAAAGGGTCTGCACAGTTTGATAACTTTTTAAGCATAGTTCCAAATTGCTCTCCAGAATGGTTGGATCTGTTCACAACTCCACCAACAGTAATATTATTGTGGGAGATCTTTTTGATACAGAGTGGAAATTAGATGATTGTCCCTATTTAGCATGATGGCTTTTTGTTTTCAATTGAGGTTTAAGCTGTTTTCTGCCCATTGGGGGCTCTCCTTTCTTCAGAGTCCTTGTAAATTATTCTCTTCATGTCTTCTTTGATCCTAACCCTACAACTAAAAGGGATTAGGGGTCCCTCTCATTTTCAAGATGAAAAGGCCAAAACTTAAGGCATGGTGTTAAAGGGGTCTTGGCTCTTCATTCCCCATTTCCATGGTAACCTCATCACCTGGAATAGTTTTGCTTAATCTATCTTTCTTCAGATGACTCCAAGATTCATATATCTAGTCTTTTTCCCTGCAGTTCCCTGCAGTAGACACTTTAAATTATGTGCCCCACACAAATTTCAAATTTACCATGTTCAAAGAAGAAATGGTCTCATCTGCCTACCAAACTCCTACTCTGAACTTAACTGTTTCTGGCCAGGGCACTGCTATCTTTCCAGTCATGAAAGCTGAGTTTCTCTTCTCCTTTCCCTTAGTTAAAGCCAGGAAGTTGCCAAGCCCTGATATAACTACTTCTACATTAATTTCTTGCATCTGTTTTTTTCTATTCATCTAACAACCACCTTAAGTTTGGGGCTCTCTTAACTACTCATCCTGTGGGGGTAGGTATCTGGTTTTTCTCTCTCCCCCATCCATTATCTTGGTGGCTATCAAAGGGATATTCCTTAAGCTTTACTTCTGACTTCCTTGTTGAAATGGTATCAGTGGTTCCTTTGTGGGATGTTCTTCATACTTTCCAGTCCACATCTTCAGTCTTACCTTTCCACATTATTTCACCACTCTTATGTTCAGTTGGAGTCTTTACTCCACTTGCCCATGCTTGACATTCCATCTTTCATCTCTATGCCTTTTCATGGGCTACCCCCTCCCCATCTCTGCCAATACCTGTAATGCACTCCTCAGCCTCTGCTTCTTAAATCCCTCAACTTCCTTCAAAGTTCAGCTCAAAACCAAATGAGACTCATCCTTTCTTTTGTGGGTCTCTCCTCCCCTGCATCTCCCCTCACTGTTTTATATTTACTTTGTATTAAATGGACACATATTGTTTTTCTCAATACAATGTAATCTCCTTGAGAGAAAGGACTGTTGCCTATTTTTCTCTTAATTCCCAGTACCTCAGTCTGGCACATATTAGATACTGAAATGCTCATTGAATGAATGAGTGGTCAAGGTCACAGTGGGAACAAGCAGCCAGTTAGGATTCCAGCAGAGAGCCTTGGACTGGTCCTCACAGGATGGTGTTCTTGTTGGGAGCACCCATACTATCTGAAAAGCTGCTAGCAGTTCTGTCTGTATCACTTCGAAGTGACTGGGTTACCATGGGCCTTCAGTGTCTTCTTTATCATCCTCAAGTATTTAAGGAATGCCTCCTTTGGGAAAGGACTGAATGCTTTGTTCCTGCTGTGTTCTAAATTATCATTATTTTTAGTTTTCTTTTTTTAATCAGAACTTAACTATCCAGAAGACATTGACATTTCAATATGGCGCAATAGAACCCAAAGAACCTGGGTTCAAATCCCAGCCCCCCCCCATACTAGCTATGGGATCTTGGATAAGTCGTTAAATCTGTGTGGGCCTCAGTTTCCCCTGGGATCTCTAGTCTAGTTTTAGATCTATAACCCTATATGAATATACATATAGGAATAGAAAAGAGAATTTTATATGAAACTGAACTTAAGATTTTTTTAGCCCATATTGTTTTGTAAAGTAAGAATAAAAATGTCCAATTTGTATCTCCTGAACTTTTCTGTTTTTTTTTTTTAAACATTTGATGTTTTTTCTTTTTCTTTTTTTTTTTAAACATTATTTTCCTCATCCACCAATATGCTGTCCTTTGTAACCAACAAGTTTAGACAAGCAGAACAGCTCCCCAGGCTCATTCTGCAATAAGTCATCTTTTCTTGGCCTAGAGATAGGAAGTTTGGAGGCATCATCCCAAGCCTCCTTGAGTCTTTGAATCGGTACTGCTTTTCAGAGCCAAATGTTTCCCTTCCATTATTGTGGTCAGTGTGTAAACAACCTGGTTCTTCTCCATTGACTTAACATCAGTAGTTACAGGTTATTCCATGTTTTCCTCTCTAGGGAGGTATTATGGTAAAGTAAGAGAGGCAGAGTTCAGATCCTGCTTCCTTCAGTTATCATCATTTGCCTTTGAAATAGATGACCACTGTGGTCTCTTCCAGCTCTACAACCATGATGCTGTGGCCTTTTCTAGTAGGGGAAAGAAAGGAAAGAAATAAACCCTTATTAAATGCCTACTGTGTGCCAGGCAGTGTATTAAATAAATACTTTGAAAAATTTTCTCATTTGATCCTCTCTTTTTCTGAGACAACTCTGAGAGGTAAATGATGTTATCCTTAATTTACAGTTGAGAAAACTGAGACAGATAGCAGTTAAGTAAATTACTGGCTCTGAACTGTTTGCTGTCAATACTAGTTTTCAAACAATGGCTCCTAATGCTTCTTGTTTCAGGTCTAGAGATGAGATCTGTAATGCTCTGGAATAGTAATAGGCATTCTTATTGTCACTGACAGGTGTTTTGCATATATTTTTCATTTGGACTTGACCTACTTACCTTTGAATTATGTGTTACTTGTACTATTATCCTTCAGATCACCTAATGATTATTTGTAAATTGTCCTCAAAGACTTATTATTCATTTACTTGTATGTCTCTCCGAAAAGAATGTAAACTCAAAAGAATATAAGAACAGAGACTATTTGATTTGTTTTCCTGTTTCAAGTCTGGTGCAGTATAATTAATTCACATTTTGCAGATTTGGAACCTGAGAGAGATTAAGTGACTGACCCATGGTCACACAGCTAATAAGTATCTGAGACTGAATTTGAACTCAGAGGTAACTTCAATCCAGAACTATCTATTTGCTGCTTCTAATAAAAATAATTCCTTTGCCACCCCAGATAGAGGATATGTGTTCGAACTATAAAACTGCCCCACTGTCCAATTCATCTTTTCATCATGTTGTGGCCTTGCTTCTGTTACTCTCCCTCCATGCAGAAGGCCAGGCCACCCCATCAGGCTGATCACCTAAGTAACAGAAGCGAACAATTGCCAGCACTGGCTCTTTCTTGGCTGAAAATGGACTTGACAAAAAGCTGAGACCTGGAAGTGAGGAGCCCTGGGGACAGAACGAGGAAAACAGTCATTCATTTGGCTAAAAGGCTGCTTTTGTCACCTGGACAACTTGTTCCTTATCTGCATAGATAACAAAAAAGGGTTGGATGAACAGAAATCCTTGATGGCCAGAACTTGATTTAGAAAAAGTATTTCCTTCCCACGTTTAAGTTTAATCTGCATTATCAGCATTTTTTCCCATTACTTTCTAAAGTCTAGTGTAGGCAATCCATAAAACAATAATATCAGTTCTTAATATGTAGTGTTTGCTGAAATCTGAGGAGTAAATGATCCCTGTGAAAATTTTGCACTCATCTTGGGACCTGGTTCTAGCACACTCCAACATACTTTTTAAAAAATTTAAATGCTTATTTTGAGTTCCAAATTCTCTCCCTCCCTTCCAGGAAAAGCAAGAAATATAATACCTGTTATGCATTACCATGACTTCATAACATTTCTATATATGCCCTATTTTTAGAAAAAAGCAAGAAAAAATAAAAGTGAGGAAAAATTCAACCTGCAGTCAGTTCATGGGTGTAGTTTTTGGTTGTAGGCAGCATTTTTCATCATGAGTCCTTTGGAATTGCTTTAGGTCATTATATTGATCAGAGCAGGTAACTAATCCCATTATACAATGTTGTTACTGTGTAATGCATTCTTCCAATTCTGCACACTTCACTATGCATAGGGTCATATAAATCTTCCCAAGATTTTTCTGAAACCATCTCTTCTATCATTTCTCAAAGCACAGTAGAATTCTATGACAATTTTATACAAGTTGTTCAGCCATTTCCCAATTTATCCTTGATTTTCAGTTTTTTGCCACCACAGAAAGGGTTGCTGTGATAAATATTTTTGTATATATGGATTCTTTTCCTTCTTCTTTGATTTCTTTGGGATACAGCCCTAGTAGTGGTTTTGTTAGATTGTATAGTTCTAAGCTTTCTCTGGAATGGGGGCATCAATTCATAGCCTCAACAGCAGTGTCTTGGTGTACCTATATTTCCACATGTCCTCTAGCATCTGTCATTTATGACTTTTCTGTCATCTCAGCCAATCTGATGGGTGTGAAGTGATACCTCAGAGTTATTTTAATTTTAATTTCTCTAATTAGTGATTTAGATTATTTTTAATATGACATCATAGTTTTATTTTCTTATTATAACCACTTATCAGTTGGAAAATGACTTATTTTTATAAATCTGGCTTAGTATTCTATATATGTGAAAAAGACCTTTATAAGAAAAATTTGCTAGAAACATTTTTAGAAAAAAATTTTGATAGCTTTCTTTGAGTACAATTGGTTTGCAAACTTTGTAAGCCTATGTATTTTATTTTATGTATTTAAAGACAATTCTTAGAAGGGGTCCATGGGATTCATCAAGCTGCCCAAGAGATCCAGGACACAAGAAAGGTTGAGATGATCTTGGACCCCAAATCTTGGAGTGGGGAAGAGCAGTAGCTTTCTATTTGCCCTTCAAGCTGACATGCTAGAAGTTTTAACTGATAGTTTTAACAACTATCAACAACTAAACTCACTGACCTTTATTTATTGTTTTCCAAATTGGAACATGCCCAATTGAAGTGAGAGGAGAGGAGTATTAGGGGAGGGCACAGAGCAGTGGTCAAAGTTATTGGCTATTTCTGAATACAACTCATATAAATACATCTTTTCAAATGAAAACAGTTCAAACCAAGTCAGTAGATAGGAGCCTAACAAAACCAGCTTGTTCCACTTGACAGCAAATGCAGCTCTGAGGTTTTTAACATAACTATGGAAAGATCAAATTGGAAGCAACTTGTGTTGGCCCTTAGTGATTCTCCGACACTGCCACCATCAGTCACCCAAAGCTCATAGTGCCAATGCTTGGCTGTAGCATTGTTTAGTGCATCTGAATGTAAAGTAGGTAAACTGGAAATACCTTGAAAGTATATATGTGTGTATATATATATATATATATATATATATATATATATATGTAAGAATATGTTGGCAAGGCAGAACATTTGAAGAGAAAATTAGATGATTTCAATAAGCAAAAATAATCTTAAAAAAAATCCCCCAATACACTGGTCTCTGATGTCAAAACAGTGGTTTTTATATGATTACTTTGCAGAATTGTGAAGTTTTTTTTTTTTTTTTAATCTCATTTGACAGGGCAACTAGAGAAAATCCAAAATATCCAGATATTTATATTACAAGTACATGAAGACGCAGATACAGTTAAAGATAGTCACAGCACTGAAAAAAATAAATTGATTTCAAAATGAAATACTGGTCCTCAAGCACTAGTTAAAAAGGTAGTCCCTTTTACAATTAAATATGGGATTGTTTCACAGAACATCAATCCCTTGTATTAAACAATATATAAAGACCTATAGAATGTTTCTAAATCATCAGCTTTAGTACAACAAGAACCTTTTGTGAAGGTTCTTCACAAAAATGTTTTGCTATAAGAGCTAGATGGCTTAGTGGATAGAGCACTCAACCTGAAGTCTGGAATACGCAAGTTCAAATCCAGCCTGAGACACTAGCCTTAACCTCTATTTGCCTTAATCCTTTGGAGAAAGAAATAGCAAACCATTCCAATATCAATGCTAAGAAAACTCCATGTTTGGTACTAGTGTGCTAGTGTCAGGACACAACAGAAAGACTGAACAACAATAAAGCACATCCATATTATGATGAAAGAAACTGGACAGTTCATGTTAAAACTCCTCTGAACAATGAGTTCAAACCTAGAGCAGAGGAAAAGGGCTAGGGACTTCTATGATATAAGGAACTGCTATCAATTAAGAGCAGCATTTTCTCTGTAATGTAGTCCTAGAGCATTGAGAAGTAAAGAAAGAACTCAACAGTCATTATACCATTAATGTTGTCAGAAATGGGATTTGACCAAATTTTTTGGCTTGAAGATCGGTTTTTTCTCCTCCTGTGTTGCCTTTTCATTGATTCAATTTTTTATCTTTTTTTAAAAAATAATTAAATTTTTATTTACACATTGCTTTATGTATCATGTTGAGAGGAAAACATAAGAACAAAAGGGAAAAACTACAGGAGAGGAGGAAAAAAAAGTGAACATAGAATATGTCTCCTTAGTGTTTTTTTTTCTGGATGCAGATGGCATTTTCTGTCCAAAGTCTATTAGGGATTGCTTTGGATCACTGAACTTTCATAGTTGATCATTCTTTGTTATAACAGCACATTTCTTTTTCTTTTTTTTTTAATAGCTTCTTATTGACAAAATATGCATGGGTAATTTTTCTGTTCCACTTTTCCCCTCCATTCCCCCCCCCCCCCCAAACTCCCTCCCCTACATGGCAGGTAGTCCAATACATGTATAACAGCACATTCTTGCTGTTATATACAATATATTCCTGGTTCTGCTTGTTTCACTTCATGTAAATCTTTCTAGGCCTTTCTAAAATCAGCTTGTTCATCATTTTTCATAGAACAATAATATTCCATTATCTTCATTTATCACAACTTTATTCAGCCATTCCCCAAATGACCCATTTTCCAATTCTTTGCCACCATGGAGTTGCTACAGACATTTCTGCACATGTGGGTCCTTTTCCCTCCTTTGTGATTTCCTTGAGATACAGCCCCTGTAAATTCATTCTAAATAAATTTATTTCTGAAACTTGCATTTTTATTGGATAACTTTGGAATTTTGAGTGAAATTTGAAAGCCTTCAATTTAATATTTCCCCATTTAAGAAGACATTTGCCTTACATAAGTAAAGAATTTGCTATTGAGCACTTGAGACTAGGTTTTGGAGAGCCCTTCTTTTATTTTAAAGATCCAGCTACTTCTAAAATATGAATGGACATGGAGTTAGAAGATGAACCAATTGTTCTTGTTGAATCAGGACAAGAATTGGTTTAATAGATTTGTCTAGTGTACATCAAAATAGGAATGTATACTCATACATAAATAATAAAGGAATAAAGATTTCTCTGGGGAACATGAGTTATACTTATGTTTATAACACTTGTTTAAAATTGGATTACACTATTAAATACATGTATGATAATTTTATTTTGTTAATATAAAAATGTTCTTTGAGTAAAATCCAAGTCAAGCATTATTTGTAGAGATCATCTGATGGAAAATGTTGCTACAGCAGCAGCTTGATTTTTTTTTTTTTTTTTTTTTTTAATGGAGAGTATCCCTATCTAAACCATCAACCCAGCCATGAGGGAAGGTTGGTTAGTATCAGTAAAATATTTTCATTTTTTCTATTTAGTAATATTTTCTTTTTTCCAGTCATTACAATTACTTTTATAAATTTTGAGTCCCAAATCTTTTTCTCCTTCCTCCCCCCACCCTCCTCTCCAGATGGTAATCTGATAAAGATCATACATGTATAATAGTAAAATACTCTTAAAGTCCAGGAATTGAATATGATCAGAATGAGCATTTCCTCCTTGAAGATAGGGGAGTGTCTTTTGGCTCTTTTTGTAACCCCATTTAGCACTGTGCTAGCAGATAGCAGGCATGAATACATATTTATTAGGTGAATGAATGAATGAATAACATGAATGGCTGATACTGTCAGAAGGGTGACATAGAAATACAGAGGACTATGAAAAGGTGACAGGTTGTATCAAAAATATTACTCATCCCTTTATGTGTATAATCTCAGAGCACCAGTTAGAGGGGCAGCTTGGACTAGTGGTTTGAGAGCTTATTGAAAGGAGGGTTAAAAGAAAGGAAAGAAGGAAAAATATTAAGTACTTACTCCGTGCAAAGTCCTGGGGACACGAAGATAAAGCAGAGGCAGCCTGAGCTTTCAGGGAGCTCTCCCTGAAGGACAGCACATATGGGCACTTTCAGGTACAAGTTCCATGAAGAGCTGCCTACTCTTGGGCATTAGCAAAGCAGTCATTTTCTTTAATAAAAATGTCTTCATTACTGATGAGGAATCATTTGCCATTACCAAGAGCTTTGAGAATTTTCTTTTCCTGGTTCTCAGCAAGGTTGCCAAGTTACATCTTCATAAAAGTTGTTTCCTTGGATACTGACTACCAAGGCCAGCCTGGAAGCAAGGAACAGGAGTCTGGGGTTCATTGCTGTTCCTGAGGTTCTTGGACTGTCAGTTTGTCCTCCCTGGCATGTACTGTTCTATTTCTCTCTCACAGGGAGTATGGCCTCAGCTAGACTTCTAGCAATAAGAGCAAGTCTCTTAATAGCCTCAGTTTACTCATCTGTAAAATATGGATTAAAATAGCATATACTTCACTTGGTTATTATCAGGATTGAATGAGGTAATATATGTAAAGCACTTTTGTTAACTTCAGATGTTAACCATTCTTCCTCTTATAACTATCTGCATTCAGGAAGAATAATTATTTATAAGTCACGTATAAATGATCACCCTGGGCTAGTTTAAGGTTCTGTGCCTTAATTATCATGTGAAGATAAGTTTCTAGAAGATAATTAATAAAACCCCATGGAATTAGAAACATAACTGAACTTGGATTTGTTAAAAGGTAGAAATGAAATTTAAATGAACCTATGGGGGAAATTCTTTGGTCGATAATAACTGAAGGCATTCATTCATGATTTACAATCTGCAGAGAAATGGGCCAAGCCCTTGCCTCATCCACTTCTTTCCTTGTTGGAGCCATCTCTTCTAACAGGCAGAGGAGTTTGGTGCTGGTAGAGGATGGGCTAGACTCCCCAAGTCAACAATCACTTAGTAAGTGCCTTCTTCATGCCTGGGGAATACAACAGAAAGCAAAGATGGGCTCCCCCTGAAGGAGCTCAGTCTAACAAGGGGTGAAGATGCAGCAGTCAAACCACACAGGCGTGCAAACAAGAGGTAGACAGAATCACTGTGCAAGGGAGCTCCTCTGGCCCTTTTGGCACTATAAGCCTATACCATACCCATCATTTGGCCCTCCTTGCTCCATGACTAGCTCTTCCTCTTCTCACTGTGGCTCTCTTTGTATGATTTATGCTCTTGTTCCTCAGTTTTACAAAGGAGCCTTAAAGCAAGCCTAAGTGAAAGCTCACTCCTTTGGCTATCTCATTGGGTGCTGGTGCTGTCTCCTCAAACATCCTTGGAGTTCTTGGGTTTGAGGCTACAAGGTTCTTAATTCTCTATTGTCCTCCCTGTCTATAGATGGCCACCAAGCTGGGCTTAGAGAGCTTTGAAAAAACTATTGGCCAAATGATGGAAAGTAAAAAGGAACTAGGCAATAAAGACTAAAAGAGACGCTTCAGTGATGGTAGCAGTGGAAAGAGTGGGAAAACTCAGCTGGGCTTCATCTTAAAACCTGACTGAAATCTGCAATCCAAGCCATGTAGGCCTATAATCCCAGTTATAGATTTTCTGGTCAAATAGTATCTCACACCTATATTGCATGCCATTGCTTTATTCATAACTTTGGAAACTGATCTTTCTCTGGGAGGAAGAATTAAGAGTAGAATCTCCTGGATCTTTCCCAAATTAGTATTTTATTACCCACACTTGTCTTACTGGAGGAGGGGAGTCTCCAGCCTAGCTGTGTAAAATGGAATGCAATTCATGAAGAGGAGCAAGAAAGGTCCTTGCAGAGGCTACATAAAAGGAAGTTCCTCACCTCTGGTCCTAGGCCAGTCAGATGAGGAGTAGTGTGGGGGTAAGGGAAAAGGAATGGACCGTTCTCCTTTCCCCAGTAGGAAGGAGGCAGGGGGAATAAACCAGGATATCAGTCTCTGGTCAGAAGTCAATGAGAGAGATGAATTCCTTGGGCTTTTTTGACTTCTCTACTATAGTAAATTCATCATTGGGAAAGCTCTTCACCTTGCAACTTCCATTTAGCCTAGGTACTTAAAAATCTTTAGGATTCTCTTCTCCTCTAATTGGTGGGTGGAATTTCTCAATTTCCATTTAAGGATGACGGATAGAACAGACATTTCCTTTCCCACCTGGCTGTACTAATTTTGAATTTCTCTGACTTCTGCATAATGTGTGCCTTTCCCCCTCTTTCTTTAGCTTTCTTTTATGCATCTTTCCCCATTCTATTGTAAACTCTTTGAGAGCAAGAACGATTTTTTTTTCCTATCTGTATCCTTAACACTTAGCGTAGTGCCTGATAAGTGCTATAATAGACGCTTAATAACGGCTTATTAACTATGACATTGTAAAGTTCACCAAATATTCCCAAAGAAACCCCACAACTTGATTTATCATTGTAGATTTCAAGGTAGGAACATCAAAAAACATCTAATCCAAATTAGACCTGAGTGGGAATTATTTCTATAATGTGCCAGATTGATGGCACTCCCCTCTCTACCCGAAGAGCCACAGTGAAGGGAACTTGTTGCATGGGCAATCCCCTTCCAAGTTTGTTTGGATGGCTCCAACTACTGGAAGTTTTTTCTGAAGTCAAGCCTGGATTGATTTTTGTTTTCTGTAAACTTGTCATCGTTCCTAGTTTTGCCCTCATACTACATTGGACATGTCTAAGAGAGCTTCATAGATATCAATATACAAACATTTATTAAATTTTATTTCAGTTTCATGATGATCTGCCTTTTCTCACTCTCCCAAATGGTAACTCTTCCCTCCTTTATTTCCCATTTAGAAAATAAGGGGGGGGGGGATCAATCCTATGACAAACTTGTATCATCAAATGAACAAATTCTCACTTTGGCCATGTCTAAAAAATCTCAATCATTTCTATCTCTTTATCAAGAGGTGATTAGCATGTTTCATCATGAATCTTCAGAAATTGTGGGTTAGTCATTGTCATTATGTTGTTCAGTGTTCTTAAGACTTTCAAAGCTTCAACAAATATTTATTAAATGTTAGAAGAGAGATATAGGGCCAAAAATGAATGTCTCTGACCTCAAGGAGCTTACATTCCTTCAAGAAGGGTATGTGTGTGCATATAAATACAAAATGAATACCAGGTAGGACAAAGGATCCTAGCAATGGAGTGGATTGGGAAAGGTTTCATGTAGAACATATGAGGCAAAAATGAGGCAGGAATACATGCCAAACCTGAGGGGCAGGTGCACAAAAGGATTCGAACTGGAGACACGGGAACTCCCGTGGCTGGGGGAGCAAGAGAAGTCTGGCCCACGTGTTGGGTGTGAGAAGGGTGGGACCATCTGTTCAGTGAAGCTGGCTTCATCTTACCTGGTAGTTTGAGATGATGTTGTGAATGGCTTAAAATGCTAAAGGGAGGAGTTTATGGAACAGTTGGGGTGACATGGTCAGATATGTGCTTCAGGAAGATCTCTCTGGCAGTTATGTGGGCAGTGGATGAGAGCAATAGAGACAGGTTAGGAAACCATAGCAAGAGTCCTGCCCAGAGAGGAGGGCCGGAATGGAGGTGGATAAAGGGATAGGGATGGGAGATGTGGAGGTAGAAATGTCAGTGTCTGACAGTTGACTTGGAAGTATGGAATCTGGAACAATGAGGGGAGAAAGAAGATACATTTTGTATAGCACCTACTATGTGCTAAGTTCTCTACAAATAGCTCATATGAGCCTTAGGACAACTCTGCCAGACAGGTTGCTATTATTAGCTCTATAAATGAGGAAACGAGGCAGAAAGAGGTAAGACTTGCCTTAGGACACATAGCTAGGAAATGTCTTAGGTCAGATAGATATTAACTCATCTTCCTGATTCGGGGCTCCAATCCTCTTACCATTGAACCCACTTTTGTCCCCGCAATGTCCTCAGGGGAAGCCGGGGATAATGTTTTTAAATGCATAAAATACATGACAAAGGAAATCAGTCCTAATGAATTATTGTAAATTGAATATAGGAATTTTTTATTTAAGCACTAGTTGGACTAGCTCTCATACCAACTCTTCCTTCTGGCTTCGTTTTTGGAATAAGGAGACAAACTATGAAGGTAAACTTGCCACAGATCAGCGGGAAGCCGGGATTCCAGCTCCAGCGCACGGTTGGTACGTGCTGTGCCACCTTTAATGTACTATTAAACCCAGTGCTGGGCACAAAGGCTGGACGCCTCTCAGGCCAGCCAGCGGGTGGTGGGATCCCAGCCCCTTACGGCGCGGTCCCTTCTGCTTAAAGGGGAAAGGGAGGGAAGAAATAGAAGTCTCTTCTTCCTTTCTCCGAAGAAGATGCCCCAAGTAAGCTACACAACCTGCTAGCCCAGGGCACAAGTTCCCGCCAGTAGGCCCGGGTAGCGTGGGAAAAGGGAGGACTCGCTCCTCTGACTTTTTAAGTAGAATAGATCTGGAACAGCTGATTTGGGAAGCAGAGCCCCGGGTGCGCTTGCGCGCCGCATATCTCCTTACAGCTCTGCTAGGTGTTTGAGACCTTCTTCCCGACAGCACTTTCGGGGGAGCCAGTGGGTGGTAAGAGCGTGGTGAAAGTGGGAAGGGGAGGAAGGTGTAAGGAACCTCGCGAGATTTGCTGCTACGTCGTCGGAAGCAGTAGCCACGTGACTAACCGAGGCGGCCTTCGCTGCCCCCCTCCCCCTTTTCGAAAATGCGGGCGCCCCCCCCCCCCCTTACCGTTCGCTCATTTTTAGGCCGAAGAGATGGACCCATCTGGTTCCGGAGTTCGCTCGGATCCAACCACTGGTTCCAGGCCGGTGGGATCTGGGACTGGAGGACTGGGGTGGGGGTTCTCGGAGGGGTGGGGGGGGCATCTTCCTCTTTCCCAGCGGCGAAAGGCGGGGCGAGGAGGGTAGGCGGAGGCCCAGTCGGAAGTCACGTGGGACGGCGTCGCCGCGCGCGCGCGCCCCCTTCCTGTCCCTCCTCACCCCTCGCGGGGCGGGCGGGACGGGAAGGGGGGGGCAGTGGTGCCGGGGGGAGGGGGAGGAGGAGGAGGAGGGGCGTCAAGATGGCGGCGGGGAGGTAGGCAGACCCGGACGCAGCCGCCGCCGCCGCCGCCTCCGCTCCTGCAGCCTCGCCGCCCCCGAGTCCTCGCAGCCTCCGCGACGCCTCTGGCTCGCCAGACCTAGAGGAGAAGGTAAGTACATCCAGCCTCTCCTCCCCCCTCGGACAGCCTTTCCCTACGCTCCCCTCCCCCAGCCCTCGACGGCGGCTGCGGTTCCTGAGGGGCCCCGGGCCTGAAGCCGGGACCCGAGCGGTGAGCCGTAGCTCCGGCTTGGGCCGCTCGCCCTCCCCCTTCCTAAGTCTTCGCCGGCCCTGTACCTCTTCCGGCCACGCCGCGAGGCGCCTTGTCTCTGACTCGAGGGAGCGGCCGTGCAGAAGAGGAAACTGAGGCACGGCCCGGGGGAGAGCAGGCCCCCGTATCTCGCACCGTGCCTTCAGGACCTCTCCGGCAGGATGGGAATGGGCCTGGTATCCCCCTCCTCCGGCTTCTTCGGTTTCCTCATTCCTGCTCTGGCATGGTGGGGAAGGGGCGACGGGATTCGTCCGAGGCGGCCGTCCTCCCCCAGGGAGAGGCTGGGAGGAGGTTTGCACGAACCTCCCGGAGCCACTGCCTGCCTTCTGTCTCCGAGTCGTGACTGTCAGAAAGGGGGAACCTCGGCACGTGGGGGCTCTCCCGGCGGGGAGGGGCGTGCTGGGTGGTGGGCATCCTTGCTTTCTCCCCTCCCCCATCCGGAGAGTCCAGGTGTAGGAGCAGCTGCGCTGGCCGCTTAGGCCGGGCCGCCGGGGGCGTGCGCCCGGGGATGTGCTAGCTCCGCTCCCTCAAACTTCCCCAAATCGGGGTTTCTCGGTCGGGGGAGTGGCTTGGGGTGCGTCTGAGGGCCGCGGACTCGGGACTCTGGAAACCCTGGTGATTGTTTCTCTTCTGACCCCGGCGTGCAGCTCCTCCCCCTTGCCTGTCTGCTTTGTGCTGCTGTCGGGGAAGCTTTGCGGATTCTTAGCTCTATGGTCCCCCCGGAGAAGTTCCTTCTTAGGGGATGAACCTTCCCAGTGGAGGAGCGTTGTATTTCGGGGTGCGCCTGTTCAGAAAAACCCAAACCTTGGCAAAATGAAAAGGAAAGAAAACAGGGTCTAGCACGCTAGGTTTTTGGCCGTTGAATTCCGCAGCCAATTGTAACTGCACCCGGAAGTTTGTGCTGAACACGTGTTGATGGGGGAAGGTTAGAAGACTAGCCTCATTGACCTTTAAAAGTTGATTATTAGCAACTTCTCTCTGTAGCTGAATGTTTAAAAATTCTTGAGGCCTGAACACATTTCATATTGAAGATGAAGTTCCCAGAAGAGGGAGCTTGGAGGGTCCAGAAAGCTTAGTGTCTAGTTGATATCAGCCTAGGCTGGGCTGGTGTAGGTAATGACCACATTCTTTAGCCATGGACTTGAGCAGAAAGGGTGAGGGTGGTTTTTCTGTAGTTATCAGAAGTGGTCGAATTGGGTTTCTCACATATCTAACCATCATTACTGTGCAGGTAACAAGCACTGTTCATAGTTTCTGTTGGGAAGCACCGTTTATTTTCTTTTGGAAGAATATATAAAATTGAAATTTTTCTCTCAATAGTTTTTTTTTTTTACCCACTTATTCTTTAAGAAAAAAGTCTTTGCCCCATACTTTTCCACAACCACACTGGAAGGAAAGCAAGGAAAGAAAATCCTCACTGTTAAGAATCATCAGGAGAGGTTAACTTGGAAGATATATTTGTTGATTGTGTCATGTCAACTAGTATTTTAACAGCTTGCTGAATACCAGGAACTGTGTAAAACCCCAGGGATACAAAGAAAGACAAAAACAAAAGGAAACTCCTGGATCTCTCAGCACACCATCTAACAAAACATGATGAGGCACAAACAAGATATATATAGTATGAACTGGAGATCATCTGCAAAGGGAAGCCCTAGAATTTAGGGATAATCAATAAAGTTTCTCATCCAAGAAGGTAGGATTTTACCTGCTAACTTCAATGAAGCCAGGAGATAGAAAAGAGTAGGGAGAGAATTGGTGGAAATTCAGTGAAAATACCTAGAGTGGAAGAGAATAATGTTTTTTAATTCTGGGGAACAATAAGAAGGCCAGAGTCACTGGATTGTAAGAAATGGACCTTTTCTGAGGGTCTTTAAACAGGATATCTCCCTGTATAATAAGGACTTGATGCTGATACTATTTTTTCCAAACTGAAAGAACTGTATAAGAGTTCAAACCTAAATTGATTCTTTGTAAGTAAATTGCAGTTAGAGGAGTCTTTTTCTTTTCTTTTAATCACTTTGTTCCTCCACTAAGATTTTGTTTTTAACTAATAATACAAAGATTGTTACATCAGTTGATAAGTTCTCTGTGAAGAAAATAATTAAAACAAGTAACATGGGTTTCTAAACCAAAACACTGGATTCGTTGGGGGGAGGAGGGAAGGCACTGCATTTTGCTTAAATAAACATTTTTTTAAGGGGAATTGTTTTGCTACTACTTACACTTAAAGCAACTTAAAGAATAATCATACTTATGTGATTTGAGTTATAATCCTTAAAATATTAGACATTGGTTGAGTGCAATTAAAATTCTCCTAATATCCTCATTAATTTGGATCCAGGGTGCATTTTTTTTTTTAATTAAAATAAGTTCATATAGAAAGGAAAAATGTGGGTAGGGTGTTAATATTATTGAAAGAATGAGCACAATTATTAGTTTATTTTTGTGTATCATATTTTCAATTCTTTATTGGTTAGTGAGCCAAAGCAATGTGTGATTGAGAAAGATAAGTGTCATGGGTTCTGTAGTTAGTATATGAATATATTAAGTCTTACTTAATTCCTATTACCTTTTTTAGGATAATTGGTATTTGGGTTGTTGGTTAAAAAAAAAAAAATTTCCACCAGAAATTTAGAATACTTAAAATTCTGAAATTGTACATACATAGATTCATTTTTCATAGAAATTCTGGGGAAAGCTTTCTAGTGCAACTACTTTTTTGAGGTAGTTAAAATTTAAAAAAATAAAGGAATATTGCTGAGGATGCCATTATATTTCACTTCAGCCACTTTCTAGCTGCCTGGAGTTGTTTAATAGCTTGATTAGTTAAATTACAAGCTTATAAAATATACCATGATGAGATTCTTTTTGGCTGGAAGAGATAAGGCAATCAGAGTTAAGGAATTTTCCTGTGGTTCCACGGTTCCTCTGCTAGGGTATATCAAATATCTGAGGCTGAATTTGAACTCAGATTCTCATGACTCAGGGTCTCTGTTCACTATGCCACCTAGCTGCCCCCTTTTATAGGATTCTTAACCATGCTGATGATATACTTTTCCTGTATCTCTGCAAAGCAAGATTGTAAGCAACATAATGTAAGAAAACAAGTTTGTTCTTTTAAAGTTTTTAATTGTATGGTATTGCTGGTTATAAAAGTTTTTGCTTGGGTGCTTGATTGAATGATAAGATTCCTGCATATTTAGGGATTTTTGCATCAATTTTCCTTGGGCCCTAATGATTGACAAACAGGATGCTCTTAATCATTTTAGAAATTAAGTGGATGACTACATCATATAAAATACAGACTTAAGTTTATTTTGGGTTTCTAGCAGATAGTATACATTTCAATTTGTAAGCTGCAAAATTAAATTTCGTTTAATATCTTAGGGAGAAGATTAAAAATCTTAATTTTTGGTCTCATGATATTTTCAATTGTCACAAGACAAGTAATAGAGGCTATATAAGCTTGCAGCTATTGATACTGACTTCAGAAATGTAAAGATATATGGTGGGTCACTGCAAAGAGAACTTTAATCTTGTTATTTTGAAACATTTTAGTGTAGTGTAATGGGTGATACTAATAGCTAAATTTATATAACTCTTAAAGGTTTTCAAAACTTTATTTTTTCATGATTTTGTTTTTCTTTTTTCCCCATTTCCTTTTTATTTTTTGAGTACTGTTCTGAGTTCTATTTTAGAGCAGTATAGTTAGTTTCTAATGAAAGACTTTTAATACTTGTTTCTTTTTTTTTTTTTAAAGATTCCTTTTATTGATTATTAATATTTACGCAAATAAAGATAGGGAGAGGTGAAACTAAAAGTTGCTCAGTTTTTTCTTCTTGTTCATTTTGGTAGCAGATAATGCATAGGAAAAAGACAAATTAGTGATTAAAATAAGTAAGATTGTTGTATTCATAGTGGACAGTGCCTTGGTCACATTTGGTTAATAATCCTCAAATTATTTAAAAACTTATGAAAAAATTTTAATGATGTCTCAGGTATTTGTTTTTTGATGATAGATTAAGACCACTGACATGTTAAATTTCCAGTTTTGGTACATTTCTGGTGCATGAAGCAATAATAACTTTTCAAATAAAAAATATTTTTTTGTTGTAGTTATACAGATTTGGTGGTGGCAAAATGGCTTTAATCAGTTTGAAATATTTGAACTTATCACATCAACAGGAAGAGGTGTTTAAAAAATTATTTTGAAACATATACTTTGGTGTACAGTAGTTATAAACTAATAAATTTGGGTTTGGTTTTTTGCTAATAGGTTTTATTTTTTTCCAGGTTCTTTAATGTGTGAGAAGCAACTAAATACATGGTACTCAAAACAAGCCTATTGTGTTTTCTGAAACTAACATCATTTTGCCTTGTTCCCATTGTCATAATCCCTACCCAATTTCTATTCTGAATCTGAGAACCAAAATTTACCAATACTACATTTTGTAGCAAATGATAACTACCTGTGGATACATTTCTTCTATAGGATAATTCTTCAGTGCAAATTAATTAAAAAGAAGCAGTAAATGCCCTATGCCCAATTTACTCTAGGGAAAGGAAGTTGCTTCTGTGTTTGTTTAATTTAAACTATTTCCATAGGATCCTTTTTTTAAAATAATTTTTAATAAGTTGTTTCATAAAAGTTATTTTTAGGCAGTACTTGTTTTGTGGGTTTATTTTTTTGTATTCTTGGTTTCTTAATTTCTTTTGAAATTCAGACACGTTGCATTTTGAAGTTCTTGTTCTGGGAATTATTCTCCTTAATTTATATCAGTAGTGATGTGTAGAGCATTTTTTTCATGATTAGAAATGTTTAATTTCTTCATCTGAAAATTGTCTATTCATATCCTTTGACCATTTGTCAATTGGAGAATGGCTTTTGTATTTTTATAAGTTTTAGTCAATTCTCTGTATATTTTAGAAATGAGGCCTTTATCAGAACCCTTAGATATACATCTTTCCCCAAGTTTTCTGCTTCCCTTCTAATCTTGGCTGCATTGGTTTTGTTTGTATAAAAACTTTTAATTTTAAATAATCCATTTTGCATTTCATATGTTCCCTAGTTCTTCTTTGGCCATAAATTCCTTCCTTTACAGATCTGAGAGGTAAACAATCCCTTGTTCTCCTAATTTGCTTATAGTATCCATTTTGACCATATCTTGTTAAAATGTTGGTCGATTTTCAAATTTCTACCATACTGTTTTCCAATTTTTTCTGGGAATCATTCTTGCCAATGCCAAGTACTTAAGTTTTTTCAGGGATATCAGTAGTCAGGATCTTAAAAGTCTTGACTTTATTGTGTGGTATTGGTTTACTACATATAAGATTACCCTAAAGGGGTTTTGGGGTTCACATTAAAGGTTGAACAATTTTGGGCACTTTTTTATAGAGCACTGATGAACTAAAAAAATCCATATAACTCTTTGCACATACAATGATTTTTCTCTTCCAGTTGATATTATTTAATGCACACACGTATACACACTGAATGTTCTGGCTTGTAGTCAAAAATTTTTTTTAATTTGCAATTTGGAAGAAATAGATCCTATATTGTACCTCTTTTACTCATAAGAACAAATAGGGAGAGATGAATGACTAGTATTTGAATTGTAGACTGATTGCTAGCCTTTCTTTTGAGTACATACCCAAATTCCTTTAGGCTATATGTAATGTACTTGTCACATTTTCAGTTGTAAGAACGTTTAATGTCTTTGTATGACTACTTCAATTAAGACATGAGATCTTTCTATACAGATTTATACATCTATTCCATAGTGAATAATTAGCAAGGTACTAGCATTCCCCATCCAATACCTTTTCCCAAAGTTTTCTTTTTCCTGTCAATCACGTGTGTGTGTGTGTGTGTGTGGGTGTGTGTGTGAGACGAAGTTGGGGTTAAGTGACTTGCTCAGGGGTCACACAGCTAATAAGTGTTAAGTGTCTGAGGCTGGATTTGAACTCTGATTCTAGAGTCATTACTCTGTCCATTGTTCCATTTAGTTGCTCTCTATACTTATGAAAAGGTGTGACCACTCTTTATTCACATCTTTTCTCCCCATTCCCAGACTTGTATTTGGCAAAGAAATCTGCCACTTCTGTCTCAAAGAGGCAATTATAAATGGACACCTTGATCATTTTCTGTGCATGTGGATTAAGAGTGGAGCATGTGTGCATATTCAGCATATGAAAACATGTGTAGATTCATACATATAGTCTGCCTTTGTACATGCATTTGAAAAGACAAATGGATAACTTGTGTGCTCTGCCTGTGATCAAGAAAATGATATACGAGAAATATTCTTTGCAACTGTTCTAGTTTTCCTGGAACCCCAGAGACTTCTTTCCCTTCACTTGGTCAGATTGATACTCGTGTGCCTGCCTGTCATGTCAGTTCTTCCTCACGTTGACAGTGAAGTACTTCCCAGGTTTCAACATTTTACAAAGCACTTCTATCAGCTAGCTGTTACCACTATGGGATCTGATAAGACAGGTTAAGCATCATTTTTTGTTGGAAAAACCAAAATGGTAAAGACAGAACATTCTGATAAGAAAGACTGCTAAAGATTGGTGACTAACTTTTAGTGTCTATGTAGCTTTATGCGTGAGTTCCTAACATTCAGGCCTAGTAGGATAGTCCTTGGAGGCAGTAAATACTATAGATGTCTTTTCTGTTTTGTAGATCAAGCTTAGAGACTAGCACATGGTCACAGAACTAGGATTCAAAGCCAGATAGATTCCTTCAGACTACAAGTTTAGGATACACAGCCAGTTGCCTCTCTGTGCATGGATTTCCATCTCCTTTCCCTCAGTAAGAATTGGCTTGAGTGGCATTCTTGATGTAGTGGAAAAAGAACTTGATTCAGAATACCTGGCTCTGCTACTTGTCATCTTTATAGCATTTGTTAGTGTTCAACATTTACTTTTATATATTTTGATTTTTTTTTTTTTTTAAATCTTTCCCTCTCATCCTTCCCCCACATGCCATAGCACTCAATCTAATACAGGTTATACCTATTCAATCATATTGGACATCAAAACCCTTCCAGATAAATTGTGAACTTTTGACCTTCATGACCTACCTACAAACTATAAAAAAAATTGAAAACCAAATTACTAAGAGGATATAAATCAGAAAAATAACCGAAGTCATAGAAATATTTCTTGGGGGAATGGTAAATTAAGCCATTTCTTAAAATAATGAGCATGAGGTGGTGGAAGATGAAGAAAAGATTCAAGGTGAGAACAACCTAAATTTAAAAAAAAAATTGTTCCATGTGTACATTTATAGGGAGAAGAGATATATTGCAATGAAAACAAATCTACAGAGTTTAAAAGAGGGTCAAGGGAAAGGACTTTTTCCTTGGCTGATGAACTTATAACTGAGAGGCAAAAGGGGCCTATAAAAAAAACCTATAGGTTTTTGAGACCTGTATTTTTGTGGTCATATTCCATTGATTACAAATGTGACTTTCATTGACTAAGACATTTTTGTTAGGTGATGAATTTTTCAGTTACTTTAGACTCTATGATTCTGTTTCGGAGGGGTTTTTGTTTAGGTTTTTTTTGCTAGACATACTGAGTGGCTTGTCATTTCTGAGGCCAACAGGGATAAGTGACTTACCCAAGTACATAATACTAGTAAGTATCTGAAGGCAGATTTAAACTCAGGGAGATGAGTCCTCTTGACTCCAGACCTAACAGTCTATCCTTCATTGCTACCTAGCTGACTTTATTAATTTAGGTAATTATTAAGTAATAGAAAAGAAGATGAATAAAAAGATTGAAGCTTATTACCAACAATGACTTCAAAGAAATTTCTGACTGGAAATCTTGAGAAATAGGCTGGTTACATATTGAAAACAAGTTTTAGAGAAAGGAGAACTGTCTTTGTACCTTCCTTGCGCATTGGAGAAACTCCCTAGGTAAACTTTTGTCTTCCTAATTGTTCTTGGCTGTGTCCTCTGGGCTCAAGCAGATCAAGTCTAATTCTTTTTCAGTATGATTTGCCTGTGTTGATAATACTGGGTCTTTTCAGACCTATTCTCAGTAGGGTATATGGATCAAGAAGCCCAGTGGCCCCTCTTGGTCTGAGATGGCAGAAAGAGGGACTGGGAGGAGAACATTGAATTCTGATAGTTCTCAATAAAATTTGTACAGTGAAATGAGGTCCTAATATTTGCCTTCTCTCATCTTCTTCCCTCAAATTGTTTGTAGGGTTTTTGTTTTTGTTTTTTTGTTTGTTTTTAGAAACCCTTATCACTGTTGATTAATGATAAGGGACACTTAGACCTATTTGTTAGACCTATTTGTTCTTTCTCCCTCCCTCTGGGTCCTCTGACATCTTTATCTGACCGCTCAGTACTGTAAACAAGTCTATTCTTGTCTCCCCGGTATGTGCAATATTCTGATGTACGTTGTAAAGGCCATCAACTTTGATTCCTGTAGAAATATATCTTTGAAAATGCTGAAGAGAATAATGAACTATAACATTAGAGTGATGATGTTATGTCTTAATGGTTTTTATTGTTTCATTCTGAAGATGGTGGAGCCAGGACAAGACTTGTTGCTTGCTGCTTTGAGTGAAAGTGGAATTAGTCCAAATGATCTTTTTGATATTGATAATGGAGATCCAGGCCTAGCAACTCCAACACCTACTCCACCTGTTCAGCAGGTAAGAAAATTCTTAAAAGTCTTATGATTTTTGTTGTTACTGCTTCCTTTCCTTAGTTTAAGACATGATTTTGGACATTTAAATGTAGAAGGAATTCATAGGTTTTCAACTTCGAAGGGTTAGACTACATATTAATTTACTTCTAAGTATTCTCACTTAATTCTCCTAATATTTCTGTTCATTGGTTTACCACATATTAGTACATGTTTAAGAATAAAAGAAATTTTTTGTATTTTATAATATCCACTTAATGGATAGTCAATCCCTATGACATCTTTGTTTATTACTCTTAGGAAAGTAGAGTTATGTATGCGACTTGTTTGTAAGCAAAACAAGACTACAAAATTGATACTCAAAGCAGCTAATTGGAAAAATTTTATACCTTGAGTTGTGTTATGCATACTGATCTTGGATCTCATTGGAGATCCTCCATTGAAATAAAGGATTTTATTGTAAATTAGTAAATTTATATTTTCTTTGTGATTCTTTATATTGAAGGACTTTGTTTTCAGTTTAAATGTAAAGTATTTTAACTTTGGAAAATTATAATCAACTTCAAAAATATCAAAACTTGCTTGCACTCATTCTTTCTGTCTTTTGTCTACTGCACACACACTTTCTCTTCTTTCTTCTCTTTCTCTCTGTCTCTCTTTCCAGTCAGTGCCACTTAGTGCATTAGAACTAGGCTTGGACACTGAGGCAACAGTTCCTGTTAAGCAAGAACCAGAGACTGTATCTACTCCAGCACTATTAAATGTTAGGGTAAGAATCTCATCCAGAGAGAGAATTATAGAGACTGAATGCGAATTGAAGCTTAGTATTTTCACTTTGTTTTTTTCTTTCTCATTTTTTCCCCTTTTGATCTGATTTTTTTTCTTGCACAACATGACATATATATTTATGTGTTTAAAAGGATTGCACATATTTAGCCTTTATCAGATTGCTTGCTGTCTTTGGGAGGGGGTAGGAAAGAAAAAAATTGGAACACAAAGTCTTAGGAAAAAGGATAAAAACTATCTTTTATTTGGGGGGGCACCCCAAAAAAATCTTAGGATAAGAATAGTTTGAATTGTATATAGTAGGACCAGGGTATAAGGTTCTAAAAAGAAGGAAGCCCAGTAGTAAATTCAGTTGAATTGGGTTTTCTCTCATCTTTCAAGTGTCATGTGTCTCCTCACAGAAATATAATTTTTGTCTAAGACCTCAGTGGGATCTTCAAAAAAATACTTATCAATCTGTCATATTTATGGTGTTATTTAGAAATCTCATTTCTTGAGGCAGTGTTCACATTAAGACAATACATAAAGAGAAAACTGCCTACATTATTTAAACTTTGAAGAACTCTTGAGTTTGCTTTAGATTTCCTCTGGCCCTCTAGAAACCCTTGGAATATGCATTAATCAAAGACTTATCATCATTGAATTGATGTGAGGGGGTGATCGTTATATCTTCAGATAAATGAAAATACAGAATTTTCATTTGTCATGGTAAATCACTGAGGAATCTTTGTTATTTTATTATAAAAGAGATTGTAACTGAGATGTAAGAATTGGTGAACAAAATAAAGAAGATTGCTTTGATTGCTTGCATGAAAGTGCCCATTGAATCCTATTAAACATGAGAGACAATTGAATTGTACATTCTTAATCCTTACCCATAACTCCACTTTTCTCCAAATCCCATTACTATATGGTTTCATAATAAACTTTAATATAGTAATAATTTAATTGTTAATAGGATGCATTTATTTGCCAGACTAATTCACATTCTTGGGATGTTCTGTTTTCAATTTTCAGGTTTTATACACCAACCAATTATATATGCAAACACATTTAGTGTTGGAATAGAATTTTAGTGCTTTAAGGGACTAAATGGGACCCTAGTAGTGACCCAGGAAGGGGAATAATTGTCTAGTCCTGATTTACTTTATAGATGAGGCAAATTGAAGGCTAGAAAAATTAAGGAAAATGAACCAGAAATTGCAGGGACCTAGAAGTTAAAACAGTCTGCAAAATTTCAAATCATGTGATAACATTTATCTTAGAGATACAAAAAACTCTGCTGTCTACAGTCCCTGATGTTGCCATTGATATTTTTTTCATAGACACAACCACCATCTACTACAACTTTTGTGCTGAATCAAATAAATCAACTTCCAACTTTGGGAACCACAATCGTGATGACTAAAACCACACCAGTAACAACTACAAGGCAAACCATAACTTTAACGAAAATCGTCCAGACTGGCACAAATACACGGCCTTCGGTTTCAGCACCAGCAGTCCGTAATGCCTTGACCACCACACCTTCAAAGGATCAGATCCAGCTAAAAGATCTGCTGAAAAATAATAGTCTTAATGAACTCATGAAACTGAAGCCGCCTGCTAATATTGCTCAGCCAGTGGCAACAGCAGCCAGTAAGTCTTCTCATTTTCACTAATACATTTCTGATGCCTTCCAAAGGAAGAGAAATTAAAAATCTTTACTTTTTTTCTTAAGTTGTATGGTCAAACAGAATTGGGTTTGAAGAAAAGTATTGTCTATATGAATTGGTATGTTGTGTACAGCCCAGCTTCATAGACTGTTTTGCAACTCCATATGGGGTCTAATAACTGAACAAAATTATGATTTACTATTAGTCCTGATATATTCAGCAACCATTTATCAATCCCCTGCTTGGGTATAAGATCCTGTGCTCACTTGATTTGGTGAATTTCACAAAAGCAGCAAAAACCACAAACCCATAGCATGATATCTGTCTTCAAAGAGCTTATCCTTTAGTGAGGAAAGAAATATTCATTTAGTTATAATAAAAAATAAAATGTGAAAGTGCAGTAAGAGAGGTACAAAAGGAGGGAGAGATTACTCCTGCCTAGGAAAATTACGTAATTTTATTTGAGGAGCAGTATAAGCATAGAAGGAAGTGCAGAGATTTGTAATGAAGGAATCCTTCTAATACTAATTTTGTAATTTATCAGCTTGGTGACAACTCCTTTGACCTTTTTGGACCTCAGTTTCCTTATCTGTCAAGTAGAGTTACTAATACTTGAAATACCCAGCATGGTTTTCTATATCAGTGCAAGTAGTTGATATTTATGGGGTAAAGATTTTCTAGAACTTGAAAAGGGACCACAAGATCATTTAGTCTAATTTCTACATGAGCTTATCTGATCCATTGAGACCAAGTGTTCATTAGATCACTTTTTCTTGAAGACCTGTCATGAAAAGGAACTTTTTACTACCTTCCAAAGCAATCTATTTCCTATTTAGATACTATCAGTCATTAGTAAGTTTTTTTCCTCATAATTGGGAGCAGGGGGTTGGGCAGATACAAAGTGGAAAGAGCAGTCATTTGAGGCAGCCAGAGCAGTTAAAAACATAGATATAGCTCCAGAAAACTTTTTAGTTCTGTTTATTTTATTTTAACAGATATAATGCTTGTCTTTAAAGTATTCATTATTGATTAAATTTCTCAAATGACCATATTACTCATGACATTGACATTGACAGCATTAAAGAGTTATGAAACTTATGGGAAATTTTCATTTTGAAGTTTCAGAAAAGATTTTGTTGATTCTAAAGAGTTCATTAGAGTTTTATTAGTGAGTTTCTGTTATGTTTTTAAGATGGAATAATTTTCCTTTTAATCTTGATTATAAAAAAATTCATCTATGAAGCAAAGCATATTACCCCCTTACCTGTAGTGGTATTGCTTTTGTAGTTGTGGTTTTAAGGTTGATGTCATAATTCAGGTTATTTGATTAGTAAGATTATACTATATAAGATAGGGATGGTGACTATTAGATTGGAACAGAATAAGCCAGTCTTTCTGTTGTATCTTGTTTCACAATACTATAGTTGCATTTAGGAGCTTTAGGAGAGTTACTGATTAGTCTTTAAATATGACTAATTGTGAATCCTTTCAAAATTAATAACATTTTTGTTAAAATGGTGTGTTGTTCTGTTTTTAAAAAACCAAAACAAAATGTGGGGGAGACAGTGCCTTCTAATAGTTGATTTTATTGTATAACTCTTGCATAGGAAAAATAATAGAAGCCATCTGAGATAGTTGGTCTAAGTATTATTCTCATAGTGCAGAAGAGGAATTTGAGACTTAAGGAATAATAGTTATAGTCATGGTAATCTGACTGCTTATCTTGTATTATTTTTGCTTGTTTCTTTTTTTTTTTTTTTTTTTCCCCCAAAGGCCTATGCCTTTGCTTGTGCTGATGGTTATGGGGAAAGGGGATGGTATAGAAAGAGATGAGAAATTGATTAAATTATTGATTTGTTATTAAAATATATAAGGACTATATTATAGCCTCTTTGGAATGACTTGGGGAGTGAAGTCACTGATAAAGGTGTACTTCTTCCCTTCAATGATCTTGTAATCTAGTTGATTAAAATAAGATAGTATTTGAAGGAGTGGTAGTTATGGGTTAACAGGGAGAGGCACAGGTATGGGGTAGACAAGGAGTGAATTGGTGAGAAATTAGCTGTGAACTATTTAGACATAATGGTAATTGACACAGATCAGAGAAACACTGCTAATGACTATCAGCATTGTTTTGGGGGACCCTTTTCTTCTGTACTTAAGGATCATTTGCCTTTTAGAGTTATAATCCTTAATTGGGTGCCATCATGATGGCTGAGTACTAATTGGACCAAAAAAATCTTTGTTGGGAGGAATTTGAGAATTTTTTTATTTTAAAATGAGAGTAGAGGCTTTTGCTTGTTGCATTATGATAAAAGAAGTAGAGCATAGATTTTGAACACATTTGAGTTTTGGAATGCAGATGTAAAAAGCTAAGAGTCACTAATCCCTGATTCACTGAGGCAATTCGAAAGAACAAGCCCTAGAAATCTATTGGAGTGGAATAAAATTGAAAAAGGAATGTCAGGTGGAAATTGAAAGTGGTGTGATCACATATGTACTAGGAGCTTTTCTGATTTTTACTTAAATGGTAAAACACTAAATCAGAAATTAAAAACAATAGAGCAATGATTTTGCTGATTCTTACCTCCTCACTGGGCATTCTCCAAGATTATTTTCTTTTTCCCTCACTTCTTTTAGTAAAATTATTTCCTATTTCATGGATTTAGTTGTCTTTTCTGTGTTGGTTTCAGAAGCTGTCAATTTCTGATAGAACATCTACATTTATGTATACCATCTGAATATCAGTATATAAACTAGATTAAAGTTTCCAACTTCTCTTTTTGTTAAGATACCTTGTAGGCTCAACTGATTCTGTTCCTTACTCAATTTCTTATATATTTTATCATTCAGAGAATTTAAAAGCCACCTAGTTCATTCTCTGTTTTACAGATAATGAAGCAGACTCCAGGGTACCCTTCACATTTCTCCTAAGTTATAAGGTGGAAAGTAGCAAACCCTAGAACTCAGGTATCGACCGCTAACATAAGCCCCCAGTTTCAGTCAGGTTGCTTTACTCACTATTTGTCTTTTGAACAGGTTATTTTTATTCCTGCCTGTATTGTTCTTTCTGCCAAGAATGCCTCCTTCTTTCCTTTCCATCTGTTTAAATTCTATCTGTTCTTCAGGACATGGTTCAGTTATGACCTCATTCCATAGATGTTTCTGCCTTCTAAACTAAACTTAAACATTTACCATCACGGAACACTTGTTTTTTTTTTTTTTTTAACTGTCACAGGTTTTGCTGTAAGCCATTTCCTATTTATTTTGATCTCAAAATGACAATTCATTATAGGACATTAGACCATGTTTTCTATATCCATTTCCCACTTTTAATACTAAGTATTTAGCAAAATAAGAATCCAAAGTAGGAGTAGAATGTTACCATAATTGTTGGTTTAGATTAATTGGTAAATAATGTACTTTGACTAAAGAGTTAAAGAAGGTAATTCTTTTATTAGGAGGTTAGTTACCAGTTCTAAACTCTCCAGTAGAACTATATAAATTATAACTGTAAATAAAATCTTTTTAAACAATGTATCCTTTCATTTTCTATCTACTTGGCAGATGATTAGAATGTTTAGTAGCATTCCCATTAACTATCTTAAGTATTATTTAATTTATGTAAATTGAGATATTTTAACCGGTCACTACAATTCTTTGGTGGGGCAGCTAGATGGCAGAGTAGATAGTGTGCCCTGCCTGAAGTCCGGGAGACTCACCTACCTGAGTTCAAATGTGGCCTTAGATGCTTACTATCTGTGTGACCCTGGGCAAGTCCCTTAACCATCTTTGCCTCATTTTTCTCATCTGTAAAATGAGTTGGAGAAGGAAATAGCAAAACATTCCAGTGTCTTTGCCAAGAAAACCCCAAGTGGAATTGGACACAAATGGGAAAAAAGCACTGTCCTTTGATGGTTCTGTTGATTTCAATATCTGAAGTGGGGAATGAAATTATGAATAGCCCAGAGACTTGGATATTCTGAGCTAACCCTTTCTATGTGTTGACTGATTTGACTGGTATAGAGAATAAATAAGGTTTGCCTATTGCTGAACTCTTTAGGCCTCATGAGGTCCCCAGTTTTCCCACAGGGGATTATAGGAGGAGGGGAAGAGATTCAATCCTCCTGATCCTCATTATTTCTAACTTAACATGTCATTTGGTCAAGAGATAGGAATTAGACTTGTGGTTTCATTGTTATAGGAATAATGACAACAGCAGCTAGCATCAGTTTTGGAAAACACTTGTATATTAACTCCCATTGTCAATGAAAGTCACCTCTGCAACTAAGAATTTTAGAGGGCTTTGTTGAACAGAGGTATCTGACATGCTGCTTGTAGACCTCTACAAGCAGTTCAGTTCAAACCAGATTCAGTTATAATTGGAAAATATTTAACGGGATAAATAAAAATATAGTAAAATGTGTTATTATATTTTTACATTTTTATTCTAATAGTATATTATTTTCCAGGTATGTATAAAGATGATTTTCAACTTTTTTTTTTTTTTTTTTTTTTTTTTTTTTGTAATATTTTGAATTTTAAAAAAATTTTTTTTTCCCTTACCTCCTCCATCACCTCACTAGCAAATAGTGTGATGTATTTTTTAATATTTACATATGAGTCATATTGTGAAAGAAAAATCTTAACAAAAAGAAAAAGCCATGAGAAAGGGGCGGGGGAGGTGAAAACAGCATGCTTTGATCTTCATTTAGTCTCTGCATGTGGGTGATATTTTCTATTCCAAATTTATTGGAATTATCTTGGATCATTGTATTGCTGAGAAGAGCTAAGTTATATCATAGTTGATCATTGCACAATGTTGTGTTACTATGTACAACATTCTCCTGGTTTTACTCACTTTGCCCAGCATCAATTTGTGTAAATCTTTCCAGGCTTTTCTGAAATCAACCTATTAATCATTTCTTATAGAGCAGTAGTTATATATTATAATTCTGTACCATAAATAATTCAGCTATTCCCCAATTGATGGGCATATACTTATTTTCCAGTTTTTTTGCCACCACTTTGGGCATTTCAAATGTTCTCCATAGTGGCTGGATCAGTGACTTTATGTTTTAAAACTAAGTCAATATTTAGCTCACAGGGATCTTTCTGTGCTCTTTATGATTCCTGTTTCTATGAGTTGGTGTTTTTTTTGTTTTTTGTTTTTTTTTTTTTTTTTTTTTGAGGCTGGGGTTAAGTGACTTGCCCAGAGTCACACAGCTAGGCAGTGTTAAGTGTCTGAGACCAGATTTGAACTCCCGTCCTCCTGAATTCAAGGCTGGTACTCTATCCACTGCACTACCTAGCTGCCCCCTCTATATGAGTTGTTACTACTGGATTTGAATGAATGCCTTGCCCAGAGTCACACAGCTGTGTGTGTGTGTGTGTGTGTGTGTGCGCGCGCGCGCGCGCGTGCGTGCACATGCATATATATGTGTTTTCAAATCTTCCTGGTTTCTCTCTGTACATGTTACCATGCTCCCTTAGACTAAATGTATCATGTATTTGTCAGGGTATTTGTACTGTAGAGTAAAAGGGCAGCAAGAATACTCTTCAGCATCAGTACAGAATTGTTTTATCTCTGGAAAGGAGAGAGGGAGGCTAAAAGTTCCCAAATTGATTATTTATTTATTTTTTTTTCCTTCCAGAAATAATGGCTTTGCCTCCAAAGATAGTAAGTGCTATCAATTTAGCACTGATTCCACTTTGAGGATAACACTGGATTTGTGGCTTCTATTTAACCACTTAGGTGTCTCAAAAAATAAAAGTATCTTTATAATATACTAAATCCAGGGTTTTATGTGATTTCCCCCCTCCCCCCCCTTTGGTTCAAAAACTATATTCATATTTTCCTAGTGAGACATTAATTAATTAAAGTTAATGTCATAAAAGTGTTCCTTGTTCTAGTAAGTCGTGGTATTAAAATTCTAGGGTGTAATGTTTTCAAGAAATAGAGATTGAGAAATTGGTAGCTGTATTGTAAGGATAGTAAATTTTATAGGAAAACCAGGGAGGAGATAATAACTGAAAATTGCTCTTTAAAATGCAGTGGCTTTTTTTTTTTTCTTTCTAAAGCTGATGTCAGCAATGGAACAGTCAAAAAGGAAGCTTCTAATAAAGAAGTTGCACGAATATGGATAAATGATATCAAAATGAGAAGTTTCTCGCCCACTATGGTGAGTTTTCAGAAAATACCTGACTATATTTCCTTGAGGATGAGAAAGTATATTGAATAATTATTTGTTCCTAGCAAGCTTCAAAAGTGACTAAAGTATTTTGAGTTGTTCAGGCTCTAAATAGAGGGAAAGGTAAGATTCATTAGAATAAACAAATATTAAGAAGGGGAGAGTTTCCTTCCAATATTTTGATTGGCAGAGTGAGAGAGAGCTTGGATTTAATACTCTGGGGAATGAATAACCTTGGGCAAGAGAACATGATTGAGTTTTCTGTTTTTGAGCAGCCTTCCCTTTGCAGACCAACACTTCTAAAACTAGTAATCACAAAAAGCTCTGGGGGAGGGGAGTAGAGGAAGGAGGGAACCACACTGAAAGAAGTAGCCCTTGTAGACTTCCCTGGTCTTATAGAGCCTAGCTTTGTTGCTCCTCTTGAGCAAAAACAAATAAACAGAAAACTCCACTGGGAATGTTATAATAAAATAAGACTCTTAGTATGCAGGGGGATTAGGAATGGGGAAAGACTAGTGGACAAAAAGTAGAGGTAAGGTTTGGCTATTGCTGTTTTGTAGATAAAACGTTTAATGGGCCAGAACTAGAGTCTGGACAATGAAATGGAGGGAAATGTTAGGGGAAAAAAGAATTGAAATGACCGCTTTGGTTTTATTGTTGAGTCATTTCAGTCGTGTCTGACTCTGTTACCTTATTTGGTTTTCCATTTCTTTTTCTAGCTCATTTTACAAATGAGGCAAGGTTAAATGACTTTTCTGGAGACACATTAGAAAGTGAGGGATTTGAATTCCGATCTTTTGGCTCTAGGTCTAATGTTCACTGTGCCACCTAGCTGCTCTTTAGTTAATTAAAAGCAAATCTCATCTTTTAAGGAGAGCTATTTGATTTTGTAAATTGATTGGGATTCCAGGGACAAGTCTGTTGTGGATTTCAATTCAAAATGCATCTAAAGCCGAATATCATTTTAATCACTCCCATATAACAATGCTTTTGTGAGGAAGAGCTTTTAGAAGGTTTATCCAGTAGGAGCATTCATCTCTGTGGATGGAAGGAGTTGCCTGTGAGCTTGTGTGAAAGAAGAGCAGGCTTAGCCTGCTCTCTCTCTATGGGCCCTCCTACCCTGCCAACCCAGAATTGAGTGAATGTGCAGGACCTGGAACTCTGGGAATGATCCCAAGCAGAACTCCTATTGCAGATGAGAATCAGCTGGGTTTTGTGAAGAAATCCTCACTCTGCCACCTTTGGCCAAATCATTTAACTTTTTGGACTATATGGGTTAGATGATTTTAAAGGACTCTTCTGCTTCCTGAGTTCTAAGGATTAAGGAGAAGCAGGGCAGAAGTATAGAACATGTGAAATAGTACAACAAGAACTCTCTTATATAAAGAAGTAAAAGGATAACATTCAGGATTTGGGAGAGGTTTTATCATGCTAGCAAGATTCTGATGGTGTTGCAGTTGGAATTTGATGTTTCCAAGAATAAGAACCTATATTTATATTCTGCATAATCAATAATCCAGAAAAGTGAAAGTCACTCTTTGATTAGCAAACTTCTTATGTTGTAGAAAGTACCAGTGGTTAAAGATGAAGAAGAACCAGAAGAAGAAGATGAAGAAGAAATGGGTCATGCAGAAACCTATGCAGAGTACATGCCAATAAAATGTATGTCTTACTGGTTTGCCATAGAATTTTTTTTGCTACATACATTAGTTTGGACTTTTCATTGGAGATCAATTACCAGATTTCAACTTGGCCACTTAATATTTTTGCTTTGTTTGTTTTAACTTTTTGGTTTTTATCTGTGCAAGTTGTGCTTGGATTGATTAAATTATGCATTCTTAAAATGTTAGAATTTTAGATCATTCCTGTGTATCTATATACATACATTAGCTATCAGCCTTTAAGAGTAAGACATTTTGGATGATAACATTGTCTTGCTTTGCCATGGAACTGATAATTATGTGGCTAACAGAATATTGCACAACAAACAGTATTTGGTCTTTATTTTCCAGAGGTTTCTTAAGCTAGTTTACAACAGAGAAAAATAGTTTGTCCTTGGTTTATGACAGGAATGATGTCATTGTAGCAGTTTAGCAGGTCATTAGCAGAACCATTTTCATCCCCTTGCTATTAAACTAAGATACTTTTAAAAAATAATTTTCCATTATTGAATTAATCTTAGGATATTTGTCATATTTAAATCATTTCATTGTAAAAGAAGCAAACACTTATGGATTATGTTCTGTTTCTGAAAATGTTTCTTAGTAGCTAATAAGCAGAAATCCCTTTTGATAGAGTTGGTCACAATTGTGTTTAAACTTATTAATACTAATTTTTAATAACAGTAAAAATTGGCCTCAGACATCCTGATGCAGTAGTGGAAACCAGCTCTTTATCCAGTGTCACACCCCCTGATGTTTGGTATAAAACATCTATATCTGAAGAAAGCATTGATAATGGCTGGTTATCAGCATTACAACTTGAAGCTATCACCTATGCAGCCCAGGTATGATGTAGTACTAGTAGTATTTAAGATACTGTTTTTGTGAGACTTTTTTTTATATATATTTACATATATATTGTGTGTGTGTGTGTATTTTTTCAAACAAGAAAAATTGTTGCTTTCTTGGAAAAATCATTGTGGATTTCATGTCTTTAAAACATATTTAGTTTTGTATCATTTTTTAAAAATATGATTCATTAAATGCCTGTTCTCTTTCAGCAACATGAAACATTTCTACCTAATGGAGATCGAGCTGGATTTTTGATAGGTGATGGTGCAGGTGTAGGAAAAGGGAGAACTATAGCTGGTATAATTTATGAGAATTACCTGTTGAGTAGGAAAAGAGCATTATGGTAAGTTTAATAATTGTCCAACTGTGTAATTAGGAAATGTGCTGCAGGCTTTGTTTGAATTGGACAGTGTGGTATGTTTTACTCAATTTTTTTTTAGAATAACGTGATTTCTATTTTCCTCCCCTTTTGACAGGTTTAGTGTATCAAATGATTTAAAATATGATGCTGAAAGAGATTTGAGGGACATTGGAGCAAAAAACATTTCGGTTCATTCATTAAACAAGGTGTGGAAACTTTTTACTATGTACGATTGAGGCAAAACTTTAGGTATGCTTGTGTGAGGAGACTAAAATGCATGCTATATGTATTTGTGTTGTTTTTGACCAAGTGTCAATGTACTGTAAAGACATTTCAAGCAGATTAATTGCTTTCGATAGAGTACTTGAGTAATTTGGAATGTTACTTTCCTCAAAGATCAGAGGATATGCCTTGATTGGAATTCAGTATACTTTCAGTATCCACAAAATGCTGTGGTATATGTGTACTTTTTACTTAGAGGTCTAATCTCATAGTGCTTAGTAGAAAAAGGAAGGGAGCTACATACAGCACAAGAATTTTCATATTTTGCTATGTAACAGCTTTCCCAAAGTAACTGATGACTGAATTCTTTCTAACAAATCATCTTGACCACAAATGCTACTTGTTACCCTATGATGTAACAGTTGCATTACAAGAATGCTAAAGGTGCTGAGGCTATGGTTAGAAGGTGGCAGATGGAAACTTCATCCAATAAGAGGAGCTTTTTGTAGCTGAGCTCTTTTCTTCTGACAGTCCTGTCACTACAAGAAAACCCTCTAGGCTCACCAAACAGCCACACACGTATCCTGCTTCTTTGGAAGGAGGAATGCTGACTTAAACATAAAGTCAGTCATAATGCTGACCTTTCACAGTTCTTTCCCATTTTCATACCTAGTAAACAGGTATTATCATTTTATAGGTGAGGAAATTTATGGCACAATATGGTTCAATACCTTGGCCAGTGTCAGATGGCAGTGCTAGGGCTGTAAAAATATTGATGAAATTTTTTGAACATAGGAAGGAAGTGTATATGTTCTGTTTCTCATTTGCCCCATTGTTAGGTTATACCAAAATGTCTTTGGTTTCTTACTATCAAGGCTGGACTTTGTAGCATCAATCCTAGTATACTGAAATTCCCATAATAAGCAATTGGAATGTCTTATACAAATTTGGTTGTGATTTACCTTTGACTATGTAACTTTCGTTTTTATGCTTAATTTAAAAAAAAATTTTCTACAAAGAGAAAATACATTTTGAAAAAAAAAATCCAATAGTAGATTTTATTCTAGAATCATCTCCACCTCATTCTGGCAGTGTTTACTTAAGTGTTTTAATATAATATTAGATTGTTTCATACATTGAATCACCACTGAATATCAACAGAAGTTTTTAAGATAAATCACTTAAAAGCTCACAATATGTGGCTAGTATCTAAAAATATTGTTTGATCCCATATAATTGGAAATTTTATTGTATAACCCTATTTGTATTTCTTGAGGTTGATCTCATACACTACAGCATAATTAAACGGAAATCAGCCACCTAGATAAAGTAGTGAAGTACTCATTCAGAGTGTGGTAAAGTGAAACAGGGCCTAGCCCTCTAACCCACAGAAGACCTCTTCTAGTTCCATCCCTGTCACTCATTATGATTTTAGGTAAAATATATTAAACAGGCTTAATAATTGGCACTGTCTTCATTTCTAAGTTAGCTATGAGGATCCAATGAAATGTTGAATGTAAAAATTTTTTGGTCTCTAAAGCTAATTGTGAATAATAATTATTTTTTCTCTTCTAGTTTAAATATGGAAAAATTTCTTCTAAACATAATGGAAGTGTAAAAAAGGGCGTTATTTTTGCTACTTATTCTTCTCTCATTGGTGAAAGTCAATCCGGTGGTAAATACAAAACAAGATTAAAGCAGCTTCTACATTGGTGCAGTGATGATTTTGATGGAGTGGTATCCTTTACTTATTAGAAGGGGAGTTAAACGGGTTATTTATGTAAAAAGAAACCTTAAAATGGTATTCCCAAGTAAAATGATAGGAAGGATATAAGGAGAGGTTCATTGGTTCTAGAAGTGAACAAAAGATATGTTGTTCTCTGAAAATATAAATGTGCATTCTGTAAATATGAAGGTGAACATTTTCTCCCACTTGATAGTTTATTTTTTCCAATCATTCTAAATTTCCAAACCCCTTTTCCCTTTCCCCCTCCCCAAGATGACAAGCAATCTGACATAGATTATACATATAATCATATTAAATATATTTCTACATCAGAACAAAAGGGAAAAACCATGGGAAAGGGATGGGGGAATTGAAAACAGTATGCTTTAATCTGCATAGTTCTTTCTCTGCATGTGGATGTAAATTTCTATCATGAGTCTTTTGGAATTATCTTAGACTTGGCTTTTCTCAGCAATACAGTGATCTATCAGTGGATCAAGATCAGCTTATCTTTATAGAAACCTGATCATGTTAAGAAAAGTAATTTGATTCCTATGTGTATTCTCAAAATAAGCTGCGTTTCAGTGGTCTTCTATGAAAACTTCTAGATCTGATATTTAGAAGAATTAATTGGAATATCTCCAAGACATTTGTGGACACAATCTCCTATTCTCATTTTCTCTCTGTCTCTGACTCTTTCTCTCTCTTTTCTTGATTAGGTCCCAAGGCAAGTAGGGGAAATTTTATTTAATTGACTTTCCAACCTTTATATTCCTTCCCTGGTGAAAAATGTCAATGTATAGGTCTTCTTCCCCCAAAGCCTGGGAATCCTGATTTTTGTATTCTTCCTTGACTCAATCTTATAGATAGTATTTGATGAATGCCACAAAGCTAAGAACTTATGTCCTGTTGGTTCTTCAAAGCCAACTAAGACAGGCTTAGCTGTACTAGAACTGCAGAACAAACTGCCACGAGCCAGAGTGGTTTATGCCAGCGCCACTGGTATGTGTTTATTACCACCAGCATTCCTATTCTCTTCCCTATACTACCCTTGCCATAACACTAATGCTTGGGGTTGGGGACTTGGTTTGTTTGTTTTTTTTCCCAAAGGTGCTTCTGAACCAAGAAACATGGCCTATATGAACCGGCTTGGAATATGGGGTGAAGGAACCCCATTTAGAGAATTCAGTGATTTCATTCAGGCTGTAGAACGAAGGTAAAAAAGTATAGAAGATTCCATTTTGTCATTTTTAGAAATGAAAACCATTTTCTATTAAGTTTTTACTCTATGCTACTGAGTTACTTTGTGTTGGTGTTTTTCAGAGGTGTCGGTGCCATGGAAATAGTTGCTATGGATATGAAGCTGAGAGGCATGTACATTGCCAGGCAATTGAGCTTTACTGGTGTGACCTTCAAAATTGAAGAAGTTCTCCTTTCTCAGAGCTATGTTAGAATGTATAATAAGGCAGTAAAACTGGTAAGCTTAGCTTTTCCTAGTATTTTTTAAAAATTCATGTTCTTTCAAATATATTGGTTAGTGTGGTAAAAATCATCTGCCCACATGATATCTAAAATGGTTAAATAGATTTAATTTTCTTTAAAAACAACTATAATTACCATCACTATGAAAAAGAAAAATACTTGGATGACTGGTTACTAAATCAGTAACTATACTATTTTATTTTTAGAAGCTTTTAAGTTTCCTCTTATTGAGTTAACAGTTTGAAAACCTATTCATACCCATCAGCCTTATGATTGTCTAAAGTTTAGAGTATTTTTTCCAACTATATTCTATGTAAACTAGAAAACAATAGAGGAAAAGTTGACTCTGTTGTTGATTCTTTGTTTTCAGATGTAGTCTGAAACGTTTTTGAGGATCTTTATTTGAAAAACAGTTTCTCTTTTAATTGTATAATATGTAAACTATTGATATTTCCTTTAATTTAGTGGGTAAATGCTAGAGAGAGATTTCAGCAAGCCGCTGATCTTATAGATGCAGAGCAGCGAATGAAGAAATCTATGTGGGGGCAGTTCTGGTCTGCTCATCAGAGGTTTTTCAAATACCTGTGTATAGCATCCAAAGTCAAGAGAGTTGTACAGCTAGCTCGAGAAGAAATCAAGAATGGAAAAGTAAGTTATTGAAAGATTTAGACTAAAAGACCTTAATTTGTATGGCAGAAATTGTGATGAAGTTTCATTTTCATCGTCTGACTAAACAATCTGGAAGAATTCTTTTCATTTCAAAACACAAACAAATTTTTGTTATTGTATTATAATACCTTTTATAAGAAACCATGTCTCTTATCAAAGTTTAATCATACATTCCTACTTTGTTTCAAACTTTTATATTTTTATCTTTTATTTAATCTATTTTCTCCTTTCTCCAGTGTGTTGTCATTGGTCTGCAGTCAACAGGAGAAGCTCGAACTTTAGAAGCCCTAGAAGAGGGTGGAGGAGAATTAAATGACTTTGTGTCAACAGCCAAGTAATGTCTTCATTTTTCTTTTTGAACTTTTTAATCTGTATATATGTGAATTGTTCAGTAACTAAAATGGTTTCCTCTAACACTTGTTAGAAAAGTAATGTTCTGTTTATCTTTATGGTATTTTTTTTTTTAACCTTGTAAATCAATACCAAAAAATATAGTGACCACAACTCATTTCTCCTGGTAGCAACTCCAATAACAAAATTAATGAAATAGTCTTTTCTGGTTTCCATACCTAGCTTCTCTTACCTTGAATTAGTATTGTAAAAGTATTTTTTATGAGGCTGATTTTATTTATTAAAAGTAGTTTGCTTTTAATGGAGAACATTGCTTGATGCGTGAAATATTACCTGGGAGGGAATATATCATTTCTCCTGGTACATTTTTACATATTTTTTTAAAAATGTCGTGATGTATTTCACCTTAACTTTGTTGAATATAAAGGATCGGAGTGATTGATTAACTCTTAATTTATAAGAAAATACTAAATATATATGTATTTTTTCCTACTAAGTTAGTAACATGTTATTAGGATATAATAGAGTTCCAGTTTTTTTTTTTTTTTTTTTTTTTAGTTTTATTATTTTTCTCTTTTTCTATTCCTTAAACAGAGGGGTATTACAGTCACTCATCGAAAAACACTTTCCAGCTCCAGATAGAAAGAAGCTCTTTAGTTTGCTCGGAATTGATTTGACTGCTCAGAGTAACAACAGCTCACCCAGAGATAGTCCTTGTAAAGAGAATAAAATAAAGAAACGCAAAGGTAGGTTTGTGCTCTTCTCTAATGCTTATAGGAATTTGAGCATTGGGAAATGATAAACTTTAGAAGCAGGGAGGCAGCTAGGTGGTGCAGTGGATAGATCACCAGCCTTGAATTCAGGACGTGAGTTCAAATTTGGTCTCAGACACTTAACACTGCCTAGCTGTGTGACCCTGGGCAAGTCACTTAACCCCAGCCTCAGTGGGGGGGGGGGAACTTCAGAAGCAAATAGTTCTTAATTGGAGGTATTATGAAAACATTCTTCACAGATGTTAACCCTAGATCTTTTTATCATGTACTGAATCCAGCTTTCTAAAAAATGGACCTGAACCAGTGTCATCCTGCCAGTAAAAATCCAGTTTTACTTACTAGTTTTCAGTATATTGATTATTATTGATTATTGATAACTCTAAAATAAAAGAATCCTGTCATGGTAGAGCTTTCAGAATTTTAAACAATGAAATTAGCTGAAAAGTATGGGAACAAAATTAATTTATGTGTCCTGTTATCTTATGTTGTATTGTATTTTATAACCTTAGGCAAAACTTCTGTATTAGATTCTGATAGTCCAATCAGGAAGTATACTTTGCCAAGTCCTCCCAAAGTACTCAATTTGAGGGTCAGATAACCACCATTTTCTTTTTAAGGTTCTTGCTTAGCAAGACAGCTTGACAGTAGTGACTATTAAGTACTAGCTTTACACTCATGAACACATACATTCAAGTTTTCCTTCTGTTAAGTAGTAGATTTTGTGACTTTAGAAAAAATCATTGCTTCCAGCAACTCTTTAAGTTATATAATATGAATGTGATCTCTATCCCTTGAGGAAGTTTACTGTACCTATGAAAAAGACAAATCTCATCATTCCCAAACTCACTTTCTCCTCCCTCACCCCCCCTCCCAACATGGCCTCAGGTGATAAAAGATTTCCTCAACAGATCTTGTTGTCCATCTGCATTAGCCAACATTGTGTTTTTCTACATGTTAACTGGGAAATGAAAAATGACTATTTTAGAACTTGGTTTGGTTGAAATATAGTTTTATTACATTTTCATCATTTAAACTATTCAAATTTGTGAGTCCATTAATAATGATGTTTAGTCCTTCTCAAAACTAGTAGTTGGTCATTATTTAGAATTTACTGTTTCTTCCTTTAAGATGAATAAGTATTTTACTTCTTCACTGAATTTTTCAAAGAGAAGTTTCTATATGATGGTTTGTTTGGCACATAGATTTTAATGTAGCAAACATTACTTCAGTAAGACAAATGTTCAGGATTCCATTTCTGTACAAGAATACATAGGAATTGCATGAGAATAGAGGCTGTTCTGTTTCAGTTTTGTATCCCCAACACAGAGCTAGGACACACTAGGTATTTAATAAATAAGTACATGTGGATTATGATATTCTGACTTGAATCTGATGTTTGGGAATTTAAAAAATATATGTTTTATGACAACTCATTTTGTTTTACGGTGCAACATAGGGGAAGAAATCAGCAGAGAGGCCAAAAAAGCACGGAAAGTTGGTGGCCTTACTGGAAGCAGTTCTGATGATAGTGGAAGTGAATCTGATGCCTCTGATAATGAAGAAACTGACTATGAGAGCTCAAAAAACATGAGTTCTGGAGATGACGATGATTTTAACCCATTTCGAGATGAATCTAGTGAAGATGATGAAGATGGCAAGTTAACATTTTCTTACTCCTTAAAACATTAAAAAATAATATTGTCATGTTTGAACTTTTTAAAAATTTATGCAGTGTAATAATAAAATGGCAAGTAAAAGTTGACCCTAGAGTATTATTTGGTTCTCGTGTTTTAAATATAGTTTTTACCAGTGATTTTGTGTAAGTAATCCTTTACCATCCTGCACAACTCTCAAACTCATGTGCTAACAAATTTAATTTCATTTAATTTTGAATTGATTTCTTCTTATATTCAGATCCTTGGTTAATCAGAAAAGACCACAAGAAAAGCAAAGAGAAAAAAAAGAAAAAAAGTATTGATCCAGATTCTATTCAAAGTGCCTTATTAGCGTCAGGTCTGGGATCAAAACGACCAAGTTTTTCTTCTACATCTCTTGTCACTACTCCCAATAACACACAAGGTATGGTTATGATTTTTCTACAGAGGAAATATATGAAGTATTTTAAGTATAATAATAAAAAAAAGCTTAATACTGATTTTATTGACTTTCTGATATAGCTAATAGTAATAGTAACAGCAACAGTCTTGTAACAAGTCAGGATGCTGTTGAAAGAGCCCAGCAGATGAAGAAAGATTTGCTGGACAAATTGGAAAAATTAGCTGAAGATCTTCCTCCTAATACACTGGATGAACTTATCGATGAGCTGGGTGGTCCAGAAAATGTGGCTGAGGTAATTAAACTAAGACTTTGTTCTGTGTATTAGGGAAATTTTGACATTTCTTAGGATTTTAGTAGTAGGAACTGTACTGGATCTAGAGTGAAGTGGGTGTGACTCCTTCCTCTGTGACTTTGGGTTTGGGTTGACTCTTGGTCATATAATAAATATGAGTTCTCTTAGTTGATAGTAATTGAGACAAAAGTACCACTTTGTACTCCTTCAGATGACTGGCCGAAAGGGGAGAGTTGTAAGCAATGATGATGGAAGCATATCTTATGAGTCAAGGTCTGAAGCTGATGTGCCCGTGGAAATTCTAAACATCACAGAGAAGCAGAGATTCATGGATGGGAATAAGGCAAGTTTCATGGAAAATTTAGAGGAAAGACACATTACCTAAATCTCAGGGAGTAATTTTAACTGGACAGATTTTACTATCAAATATGGCTTGTGTGGCATTGGTAGTTATATATTTTTCCAAATAATGCTGTAATAGAACATATCTACTATAATTCTTTAAAATAATTTTGTTGTGCTTTTTATGCTCTTTGGAATATTTTCATTAGATGCTATATATAAAACTTAAAACTGTTACTTCTCCATTAAGCCAAAGAGAATCCAGGAATGACTTTTCCCAAGCATTTCACATAACCCTATTCACCTTTGCCATTTAAAATTGGTGATCTGATTTAACTAGCTATTAGAGATCTCTGTGGAGTCAAGATGGGTTTGAATCCTGTGATCCTAAGCAAGTCATGTAAACTTGAACCAACAATTTCCTTAAGTATAAAGTGAGCATTTTAAAAATAGGCTTTGTTTAGGTCAAATGGCATTATATAGAGAGTGCTTTGCAAACCTCATGTTACTGAACTTTGGGTTTGTTTTATTTGCCTGGGTATATTATATCCAAATGCCATTTGCTATGAGGATATTTTCTGATAAGGGACAATTTATAAATTTGGATGGCTATTACACTATTTCTGGAAAGATCTTGAATCATGACAACTTTTAACAAATTTAAGATAATTAAGAACAGATTTCTTCTCCAGCTTGTTGTTAATGTAACTATTAGGCATTGCTAACAAGAAAATGATATAAAAATTTCTTTCTTGAATCACATTAGACAAGTATGATTTGGACAAAGATGATGATAATTTAGTGCCTTTATTGGCGGGAGGCCAGAGTTTAAAGTAGATGACAGTAATCGATCATTTTCTATTTTTGAATATGAAGTTTGCTTACATATATGGCTAAATATAATTTCAAACACAGATTTCATAAGTGTAGGTAAAATTCTTTTGGAGATTTTGTATTTGATATCTCCTCATTAAATAGTCAAGGTGCTACATCCTCTTTTTGTTTGCAGAGATTATTTATATTTTGTGTTTATTTGATTTAGAATATCGCTATTATCTCAGAAGCAGCCAGTTCAGGTATTTCATTACAAGCAGACCGTCGAGCTAAAAATCAGAGGCGAAGAGTACATATGACTTTGGAATTGCCTTGGAGTGCTGATAGAGCTATTCAGCAGTTTGGTGAGTTATAACTATATTCTATCTTCAATTGGCATATTAAAGTAACTGCACAATTAACTTTATGCCCTTAATTGTTAAAGTGTGTAAATTTAGCCATATTTTAATTTATGGTTCCCTAATAGATTGATAAGTCAGTAAACTGAAGTCTTACTTAGACCCTCAATTTCCCAGATGATTACTATCCTGCCTTTTCAGCTCATTTCAGATTTCCAATGAGAGAGTGACAAAGACTGCATTTTTATTTATTTGAATGAATTCCTGTTAACAGAGCAGTGCTCTTTCTGCTGCAAATCTCCTTGCTCAGTGTGCTGGTAGACCAGTAACAAATGAATTTTAGCTTGAGCTTTTTTCTTACTGTTTCAGTTCTAGAGAATGTCAACTTCTATAGAAGCTTAAAATCAATCCTAATAATCTTACCAAATAAACAAGATCATTTACTTCCCCCCCCCACAAATGCAGGAAGAACTCATAGATCAAACCAAGTTACTGCTCCAGAATATGTATTTCTAATTTCTGAATTGGCTGGAGAACAAAGATTTGCATCTATAGTTGCTAAAAGACTGGAGAGCTTGGTAAGTTCCTGTGAAGTCCTTTTTTGGTATTATTTAAAGAATATGATGGTTTCTATGTGGCTGCCTTCTAGTAAAAGAGACTGGACTATGTTTTTGCAATTGTGTTTTTGATAGGGGGCACTCACACATGGTGACCGTAGAGCAACAGAATCTCGAGATTTGAGCAGGTTCAACTTTGATAACAAGGTATATTTTGCCGATAATCTCTGTATTTAAACATTTTTGTACGTAGTTTGAAATTGTACTTTAAAAAAAAATAAAAAGCAAAAATTTCCTTGAACAGAAAACTAGTGGTCTATTTAGAATAAAAAGAGTATATAATTCTTAAAATATGTATGTCAGGAAAACATATTGATAAACATGCATTTAAACCAGTATAATTTGGTGTTCATTCAGTTACAGTTTTGGGGCCAATGTAAGAATCTAAATGTTACATTAAAACTCTTTCTTTTCTTATACCATGTAGACTTGGAATTCTCTATCTCTCTCTCTCTCTCTCTCTATATATATATATATATATATATATATATATATATATCCATGACTGAGAACCCAAGAATTAACATTGCTTTCAAAATTAGTTGGAAGTTAGTTATACTTGTTATATCCCTGATTGAGAGATTCCATAATGTGTCATACAGCAAAATTCTTACTTTATACAAGATATAAGTACTTAGAAGTTTTTTCTTTTTATTTCTTTTCCCTCCAGTATGGTAGAAATGCTTTGGAAATTGTTATGAAATCTATTGTGAACCTAGATTCCCCAATGGTATCACCACCTCCTGATTACCCTGGAGAATTCTTCAAAGGTAAAATTTTAGATAGAGTAAAATCTGATACAAAAATAAAACTTTATTCAAGTTCAAGTAAATAAAGCTTTATTAAAATGCCACCACATACATTCAAGGTATAAAGACTCTCTGATGCAATGTCATTCAAACCATAACAGAATCATTACCCTCCCTTTAAATAAAGAAAACTAGTTTAAATTAGGTCTCAGACACTTATTAGATATGTGATTCTGGACAAGTCACTTTGCCCCAATTGTCTCCAAAATTAAGAAAACTATTTAAGTGAAAACAATAAATAAATACCTCCCCTTTGAGTACTACTTGAAATAATTTTGTTTGTATAAAAGTTTTCAATTTTATGTAATCACATGCATTTTATCTTTTATGGTCATTTATTATATTTGGTCAAGAATTCTTCCTTGTCACTTTGAATCATGAAAATTATTAGGTCTTTTCTTCTAGTTTTATTTACCTTGAGATTCTTGAATTTTGTCAGATACAATAACTTTTTAGCATACTGGTTTAACACTTAGTAAATTTATCATGAGCAGCAATTATCTCTTCCTCTATGTAAAGCCTGCCTTGTTTTTTTTTTTTTTGAGGCTGGGGTTAAGTGACTTGCCCAGGGTCACAGTGCTAGGAAGTGTTAAGTGTCTGAGACCATATTTGAACTCTGGTCCTCCTGAATTCAGAGCTGGTGCTCTATCTACTGCGCCACCTAGCTGCCCTAGCCTGCTTTATTCTTATGTTAATATAATTCTTATATATTTCATAGTAAGCCTTGGGTATTTTGTTTATTTTGTTGGCTATTGTGAAAGGAATTTATTTTTGTATTCTTCTAAGTTCTCTTCACTAACATATAGAAACCTTAATTTGTGGGTTTATCCTACTGAAGTGATTAATTGTTCATTTAATCTTTATTTGAATTTTCAGGGCTCTCTATATAATCATTTGTAAAAGGCAATAACTTGGTTTCTTGATTGATTATGCTTGTTTTTCTCAGTTTTTTTTTTTTATTACTTTTGCTGTTATTATTTATTATAGCAATTCTAGGGACTATATCAAGTAAAATAAGAGTTAAAGTAATTTACTTTGTTCCTTTTCTTATTGGTAAGACCTCTGAGGTGTCATCATTACATTGATCTTCATCCACATAAGTTATTACCTCTTTCTTGTTCCTGAATTTTGACACATGAATAATCTTAATCTGTAATATTGCTCTACTTTCCTTGTGAGTGTTGTGGGTATGAGTATTTAAAATTTCATTCATTAGGTCTTATTCCATGAATTCTGAGTGAGATATGTAAGGTCAAATTCATCTCCTTTTCATTAGCATCTTGATTATTATTCATATACACATGTAGAAAAGGCATGATTATGTGAGATCATAGGTTTTCTTAATAGCTCTCTTCTTACATATTTTTCCTCTTTTGAACCACTAAGTATCTGTTGCTAATCTTCCTCTATTGTATCCCTTCTTATATCAAACCCTTGGTAAGTATGCAAAAAATTTTCTTTCTTTCCCTTTCTCCATTTTGAAATTTGCTCTTTTGACTGCCAGCCCTTTCTTCTGCCCTTTGTTAGATATTTAGATATAGTCAATCCCTGTGCCTCATATTTTAAGCTTAGACACCAATATTATAAACACTACTTGTGAAAGTCAACCCCAGTAATATTTTGTATTTTCTGTAAAAGAACTTTTTCTGAGTTACTTCTTTTTTAAACTGTATTAATTAATGATTTTTAAAAAGACTACTTAACAATTTTCAAATGTTAGTAATAATTAAACTTTGCCTAAAGTAATAGTCTTTATTTTGATATGACTAAAATATATCAATGATGTTTTTACCCTAAACTAGTATAATTATGAATCAAAAATAATTGTAACTCTTCTCAGTTCATTTTTACCATTTTGTCATAAAAGCCACTTCATCTAGTCAGGCATATTTGAAATTCCCTAAATCAACTTAATTGGATTATAGTGTTAGATTTTTTTTTTTTTTCCTCTTCACTGTTATTTCTCAGTGGACAATCAAAAAAAATCAACACATTTGTCATGTTTGCAAATTCTCATTTTATACAAATAACTCCTTTTCCTGAAATTTGAGAAACTTATTCACAGCCACTTCTCTGTAATTACCACCATTGGTCACTGCATTGACCAGAATAAGCCTTTCAGTAATCATTATGCTATTGTAGTCTTCATATACACTGTGTCTTCTTATTTTGCACTATGTAGACTTAGATTTTTTTTCTTTATAATTATTGATTTTTATTATATTGTATATTAAGTTATAATAAACAATAATAATTTGTTATAATTTATAAATTTTTAAAACAATGCATAGATAATTTGACAACATTCACCCTTGCATAGCCTTGTGTTTCAGATTTTCTCCTCCCCATCACTCTCTCCCCTAGATGGCAAGCAATTCAATATATGTGAAATCCAATTTGTGTAAAACTATTTATACAGTTCTCTTGCTGCACAAGAGAAATCAGATCAAAAAAAGTAAATTAGTAAGAAAACAAAATGCAAGCTAACAACAACAAAAAGAGTGAGAATGTTATATTGTGATTCACATTCAGTTCCTGCAGTCCTCTCTCTGAGTATAGATGTCTCTCTTCATTACAAAATCATTGGAACTGGCATCAATCAGAATTGATCATCATGTAATATTGATGTTGTCGTGCACAATCATCTCTTGATGCTGCTCTTTTCACTTAGCATCAGTCTATGTATGGATTTAGATTTTCAAGTCCAATGAATTCTTCATGATGATCTTTTCTTAAGGTGCAGTAATTGCTTAATTTAATATTACCTTCTCTTTTGTCCATTCCCTACTCTACTTTCAGGGTACCCGCTTGACTACCTCCCCTTAACTACATGGACATATTTTAATTTCTAAAGTAAATGTTTATCCCTTCAATTGCAAATGAAAAAATGGAGTGTTTTGGAAACACTATAAGTAACTTGGTAATGCCAAGCTGAAGAAAGAGCATTAAAACTTAAAACCCTTGGAGCCAAATATGGGACAAATGTTATTGTATTTTTTTAATGAAGAATCTTAAGTGCTTTAGCTCAAACACATCAGATTATGTCTTTAGAAGTGTAATGCTTTGATTAAACAAGTAGGTAGAAAATAGAAGGTTGTGTTGGGAAAACGTTAGTGTCAATTTTGACATACACATGTTGTATCTACAGATAAATTTTTTATTGAAAGATTTTGTTAATCATCTAAGTTTTCTTCATTATCCTTCCTTTTTCCCTTCTCATAGAGGCATCCTTTATTCTCATGTTAACAATATTTTTAAGTACCAAATAAAGACTAAAAGCTTCACAAAACTGAATAGATGTAGAAGTGCACATCAGAATTTTTCAGCACTCACCTTTTTGTGTGTGTTCTTTACATTATTGTAGTCACTGTGTATATTTTTAGTCTGCTTTATTTCACATAAACCTTCCTGTGCTTCTCCATATTTGTTATCTCTTACAACACAATAATTACTCTTTCATTACATTTTTGTGTCAGTCTCTCTAACCATTCCCTAATTAGTGGGCATCTGCTTTGTTTTCCAGTGCTTTGCTATCACAAATTGAGTGCTACTATAAAGATTTTGGCACATAGGAATACTTATTTTCATTGTTTTCATTTAAGGTTATATTTTCAAACTAAAAAATTAACCAATTTAAATAAGGTCTTGTGTGTTTGGTATTCTATATCCAGATTTTATCCTTTCTAAGAACAGATCTTTCTAAATTCTGAGATACTTTTTTTCTGTTATACACCTGATATCAAAGGCTAGATGTCTTAAACCAGCCTCTCACTTCTACCCTCCACTCCTAACCTCTCTCCCCCATCCCAATCCTTTCTTCTGCTACCAGTACTTTGTCCATTGTATCAAACTGAAACAAAATCAAACTTCCTTTTCTGGTACAAACTGCAGGGTTCTTTTAGAACAGTGGTAAATATGGATGGCTGTGGTTAGGTAAAATGACTTAACAAGGGAGTGGCTTAAGAAATATTCATATATTTTCTTTTAGATGTCCGACAAGGCTTAATAGGCGTGGGTCTTATAAATGTGGAAGACCGTTCTGGAATTTTGACTCTTGACAAAGGTATTCCTCTTGATTTTGTTTTTATATACTTTTTTATATTTATTATTATATAATTTATATTTATATAAATAATGTATACTCTAAAACAAAGGTAGGCATTTACTAATTTATAATATGTTTTGGACCAAGAGAATATAGTGGGTACATGTACATGATATGGTAGCAGGAAAAAAATGCTAAAGTGCTAGAATTTTCATAAGGCAATTTTAGGTGAAGAGATAGGAAAAATCAGGGAACTATATATGAAAAGGGAGCAAAGCAAAATAATGACAGTTTTTTTTGTTCCTTATCACTTAAGTTAATTAGAGGTTTAATTGTGATTTCTCTTTCAGATTACAATAACATAGGAAAATTCCTAAATCGTATTTTGGGTATGGAGGTCCACCAACAGAATGCCTTGTTTCAGTATTTCTCAGACACACTTAATGCAGTCATACAAAATGCCAAAAAGAATGGAAGATATGATATGGGTATTTTAGGTAAGTAGTAAACTCAAAATAAGGTAATATATTCTTATGTTATTAATTTTTTTTCTTATATTGATTTTATTATTCTTTAAAGATCTTGGTTCTGGGGATGAGAAGGTGAGGAAAACAGATGCTAAGAAATTTCTAACACCAGGATATTCAACTTCAGGTCATGTTGAATTGTACACGGTAAGTTAAATATATACATTTCATGTTGTGGGCAAATCTGATGCTTAGATGAATGCCCTGTCATGTATCTCATAGTTATACCTTACTTTGTTTTTATTTTTGTTTCTCCTACAGATCAGTGTAGAGAGAGGCATGTCTTGGGAAGAGGCAACCAAGATTTGGGCAGAACAGACAGGACCAGATGATGGTTTTTATTTATCACTGCAAGTAGGAACCTCTAATACTTAAATGACTATAAGACCAGACTAATTTCTTTTTCAGCAGTATAGTTTTTATTGGTTTTTTTTTAATGTTTTAAAAAATACTTTATAGGATACATTCATGAAATTTTTACTTTCCTAATTTAGTTAAATAATATTTACATTTAAGCAAGAGGGTACTCTCAGAGTTTATAATCTATGGGAGGAGAAGGGCTGGAAGGGTATTGGAGGGGAGATATGGAGTAGAACCCAGTACCTGGGTCCAAGTGTCAAAAGTCTGGAAAGTCAGAAAGTGGCTGATAGGTGCTTATCAGTGAAAAAAAAAATTTATTAAAGGGTTTGTGTTTTATTTATATTTATTTATATTTTATTTATTTAAATATCTGAAATACCAAAAAATAAGAGAGAGGCACGAACAGCCCTTAAATTCAAAAGGCTCCCATTTTAGGTTCTCAACAAACATAAAGAGTAGAGTGATTTCTGTGCACATTATATATGGTGTTATATTTTCATAAGTGTGGCCTGAACATACTGAGACTAGTGGATAACATGAACTTATTGTCGCCAGGAGCTGGGCAACCAAATGATGAAATGTTTGAGGCCTTAGCAACCCATGAAACAATATAAGAAATGGTCCTTAGTCTTTGCCCACTTAATTGTAAACATAATGACAAAATTGGGGCAATGAATGCTCAAGAATGCATTTTTTTAGGCTGCCAAAACTTTTGACTATTGATCATCTAAATATAAGGTCTTTGCCCAATGATGGTGGATGTAGTGGGAGCAGAACTCAGTCATTTTAACCTTGTGATTTTTTAATCTAAGTGAAACCAGAAAGATGAGGGAAGTTGTAGTTAAATGGAAGTGTGACTCACAAGTTCTTTTTGGCAAAACAAAGGAGCTTCTAGAACTATTTTTGAATTGGTCATTGTACTACACTAATGAGTATTTGCAGAAAGGTTACCACAAAGATAACTGTTGCATATGCCCCAGTGACTCCTGTGGAGAACAGAATGTGAAGACATTTTGTGATTATTGTATGCTCCTTGTTACCTGGAATGTGCATAAGCACAAGCTAAAATGCTTCCTGTCCTAGATTAATTACAGTAGCAGTCCTGGTCCTAGACAGGAAAGTAGATGAAACGTAAAAATCTATTGGTAGAAAGGAGGTACAAGTCACATGCACAGTCCAGCATACTTGAGAGCAGTCATGTTAATGGGGATGATTTGCAGTGTAAGAAACTAGAAGCAGAAGTAACTTTTTTTTTTTGAGTTATATGTTTAACCTATGGTTTTTTGTTGTTGTTTTATTTTTTTTTTAGGAGCTTACATTCTAAAAAAATAATAGTAGGTGCATGTTTCATATCAAAGAAGTTGAAACTTGACTGCACACATTTGAGCTCCCTCTAGGGATCAATGACAGTAGACCAAGTAGTGTTGTATTTATCTCCGTAAAATATTTTATTAGAATGCTATCTCGATCTTTTTTGTAGATAAGAAATAATAAAAAAACTGCCATCTTGGTGAAAGAGGTGAATCCCAAAAAGAAGCTTTTCTTAGTTTATAGACCAAATACTGGGAAACAGCTTAAACTAGAGACTTTGGCAGATCTGAAAAAGAAGTATAAAAAGGTAATTTTCTTACGTGTGTGTCCATGTGTTTATAGATTTTGTGAACTTTCTCATGTAATTTAATTTTTTGAATGGAAATTCCAATTTTATTTAAAATGTCTAAGGTGATTATCGAAAGATGATTGAGATGTTAGAGATATAAAGGGACCTTAGAAATCATCTTGTCCTATCCCTTATTTCAGACGAGGAAATGAGGTGAGATGGTTTGCTTCAAAGATCATTCAGAGATTTCAGATCACAAATTCAATTTGCTGCATATCTACAAGACCTTATCTTCCTTTCTTCCTTACTTCCTCTTTCCCTCTCTCAATGGATGCTGAGGTGCCAAGATGCCTACTGAGCCTAATTTTGTGTTTTACACAGGGGTTAAAGTTCCACTAATCATTGGTTTGAATGTTTTGGAAAGGGCTTTAGAAAATAACATTATTGTTTTCTAATACTGATGACTTCATCTTGGGCTTGTTTGGAAACATCTTCTGATTCACCTATCAGTGTCTACCAAAACCTTTTATCTTGCTAAAACAAACCTAATTCACATCTGTTCATTAGTGGTTAATAAGTAAAATTTTATTAAGCATCTGCTCTGTCCTCATGAATGTGCTAGACATTGGACATATCAAAAACAAACAAACAAACAAAAAACTAATAAAACCAGGCCCTCCAGGAATGTTCATTTTGGGGTGGGAGAAGGCAATTATTGAGGAAATCAGGAAAAGTTTCATATAAAGTTCTCAGTTTTGAAGGAAAATGGAGGTTAGCCACTACTTCTGATAACTTGGATTTTGCCTTATTTTTACAGGTAGCTTCAGATGATGCCTTGGCTCACTGGCTAGATCAGTATAATTCATCTGCAGATACATGTACTCATGCATATTGGTTAGTATTTGAATGATTTTCAGAATATTTGACAATGAAATGAAGATATAGAAATATAGGTGCATTCACTTTTTTTGTTTTATAAGAGTATTAGACAATGATTTTTTAGAAACACAGACTTTTAATTTTTTTTTTTTTTTTTTTTTTTTTTTCTTCTGTTCATTCCCTGTATTCCTCATAGATTTTTATGCCCAGTGCTCAGATTTCAGCTTACTCTGGTCATGGAGAGTAAATGTTTCATCTTATTTTTTTCAAATTTCCTTTTTGATTAAACCACAACTTCTGAGATACAATCTTCACAAAATGGGATTTTAGTATTTAGTACTTAAGTAAGCAAATGGAAATGCAATGGGAATAAAGCAGCTAAAGTTTTCTAAACTATTACTTTTGGGTTTATATTCTGCTAGAAGAATTGTATTTTGTAATGAAGGTGAGGAATGAGTCTCTTAGATTATGCTTATGATTTGAAATGAATATTCAGTAGTTTCTAATATTCCAGTTGTCTTTTCCATCTAGGTTTTCTTGTATGACCTAGAATATCTTGCCCATTTTGTGAAAAGTAATAGGAAAAAAATAGGCCTAATTTTTATCTGCTCATTATTGGGCAGAGGGATAACATGACTTGCAGTGAGCATTACATTTCTTTGGGAAGATGTTACTGTGTTGAATGTTAGGAATATCCTCCAGGTTTTATGTTCAAAGAAGCTAACTTAAGAATAGGCCTTCTGTTAAACTGAATGCTATGTGCAGTTTGATTTCAGTGTTTTTAGGGATCTGAAGTTTTGTCATTGTTGATAATAAAGCATCCACATTTTCTAATCTCTTGTCCACTGGACTAGGATCTTGGTCTTTGAACAAGCCCAATCTTTTAATCTGCTATTTGCCATTAAAATGGTATGCAGAATATAGATTTTGAACTTTGTAAGAATACCCTTTCTATCAGTAAGCTTATAATGCTTATATATATTATATGTATATAATTATAATTAACCTTTCAATATTACTATCTTGATACGATACTCTAAAGATTTGTTAATGTACTATAGAAGCAATCAATTCTAAACTTGTTTCTGTATTAGGAGATAACTTTATCTGATAATTTGATAGAAGATAATATCATCTCCCACTAAAGCCTGAAATTGTTTTGTACCTTTCTGCTTTTAATTCCACCAGTAATTAGTGTTTTATCATTGCTTATTTATTATACTGATAGTTGAAATTGGGAAGTGGCATTTATTTGGCATTGTTAACATTTGGGATAATGAGTGTAAAATTGAAATGATTAGATGGCTAAAGTAGTTAACTAGAAACTTGATAGTCCCTTTTCAAGGAACCAAGACAATCAAAATAGTGATTGTTTGCTAAGTTTATATAGAGAATCTAAAATGGCAAAGACAGATATGAGAAAAAGATTTGCTGATCCTGAGGTGTGAAGTATAAGGAAAGTAGAATAGAGCCAATTAAGTGGGGAGTAGGCAGAGATTGTGAATTTTGTCTTTGAAATTGAAGAATTAGGAAATTAATCTGTTTCCCTCTTTCTTCCTCCACTCCCTACAGGAGAGGCAATTGCAAAAAAGCAAGTTTGGGATTAATTTGCGAAATAGGTCTTCGATGTCGTACCTATTATGTTTTATGTGGCTCGGTACTGAGTGTTTGGACAAAAGTTGAGGGAGTTCTAGCATCTGTCAGCGGCACAAATGTGAAGATGCAAATAGTTCGGCTACGAACAGAGGATGGTCAACGTATTGTGGGTAAGTTTTGTTTCTATTGCTTTTGAACCCGTGCTAGTCTATAAGCTATAAGAAATAGCCCATTGTTTTCTGAATTTTGTTTCTATTCAAAGGCAGGATGGAGGAGGAAGAGAGAGAGCCATTGCTTCCCCGGCAGAAGGCCCTCCTTTCATTTTCTCACCTCTGATCCACATTGCCTTAGTAGAGGTCCCTGAGTTCTCTCGGCCTCAGAACCCTACCTCCCCCTGCCTCTTCCTCTGTTCACCACTAAGAGTTGCAGAGGGAATTAGCTCTTGTAATTTCCCACATGATGAAGTTATATGTCCAAGACACCATAAAAAGGGCCCCTATAGATGTACTTTTATTTCCTAGTAGGTGGTGAAACAGGACTTGAAATCTCAAAAATTTAAGTTCAAATTGGACCTCATTCACTTAACAGCAAGCTGAGTCTGACACTGAACCTCTCTGTCTCAGGTCCCCCATGTATAAAATAGGGACAGAGCACCCACTGCTTGGTGTGCTGAGAGGATCAGATGAAATCAATGGTCCTTTTCAAAGCTGTTTATGAAGCTAGCTGTTATTATCACTATTTTTCCAGCCAAATTTCCATTTGGCACCTTCAGCTTTTCCTTGATAGTAAGAGTCAGGACCTCCTGTGTCCTTGCCCTCTCCCAAATCACATGTCCCAGCTTCCTTTAATTCTCTGGAGCACCCTCCTGAGCGAGCTTTAATGGCTACAGAAATAGAGGAGATACAATCCCCTTCCCAGGGTTCATGACCAAGAAAATAAAGAGTTGATTGGATGTAGAGGTTTGGGAAGATGTCCCACTTGCTTTGCTGTATGATCCTAAGCAAGTCATTCTAATTCTGACCTCTCTGGCCCTCATCATACTCATGATAGCTGCAGTGTCCTACTAGATGGAGAGGGCTGGACTGTAGCCCTGTAGAAAGGAAGACAAGAGCACAGCACCGTCAGGTGGCATCATAGTCTTTGGGCAGTTCCTGATGCTATTATGTGCTTATTGGAATCCAGGACATGGCCTGGGAAGGTGTAGGCGCCATCCTCGATCAGTATCTATTCTTAGTTCTTGAATTATGGTGCCCCAAGGACTCTTCTTCTTCAGCTGATTGCCAAAGAGATCAGCAAGCAGCTAGCAACTTTTTTATTGGAAATCAAGATTACTTTCTTCCTCTCTTGAAACTTGGTAGGGATAACTACATGGTGCGTCCAGTCCTGGAATCAAGAGGACCCAAGTTCAAATCCAGCCTCACACTTAACACAGCTCTGTGACCTGGGGCTAGTGGCTTAAAAACAGAAGAAATTTGTTTCAGTTCCAGTATGGTTTTGCTTTTCCCATGATTAGACAATCCCCAAGAATTTTTCAAACCCAACTTCTGCTTTATTTCTAATTACAGGTTTGATCATTCCTGCAAATTGTGTCTCTCCCCTTGTAAATCTTCTGTCAACGTCAGACCAGTCCCAGCAACTCGCTGTGCAGCAGAAGCAGATATGGCAGCAGCATCACCCACAGAGCATCACCAATTTGAGCAACTTGTAAAAGAATAGACTGCAGGTTTTGACATGGGTGTTTCTGGAAAAGCTATCCAAGCATATCATTTGCATAAAAATCAGGGACAGATTCCAAAGAATTTTTTCAGTTGCGCTCTCTCTCTGGTAATATTTTGGGAATGAGGAGGTACCTGGAAAAGATGGCCAAACTGAGACTCAGCAATGCTGACGGTGGTGCAAATGTCCTTCCCTACGTAGGCTTTTCCTCTAGTACTTACTTAACTTCCCATTTGCTTTGACTTTGGGCAAGCAGGGGTATGTCTTTTTTTTTTTTTTTTTTTTTTTAATTCATGGGCTTTTTATTGTTTGTTTTTTATTTCCTAAACTAAGACCACAGTTTGTGCAAAAATGTGTGGAATTTCCCAAACTTGGCTTTATCTTGATTTTTGTCCTTCAGCGCTCAGGGTTTACGCAGGACATCCATGCCATGGCTGGGCGAGACCTCCCAGGATGCATGTCTTTGAATCTTTAAATAGAGAAAATCTCTATTGGTTCTTCTTTTCAACATGTAAAACAGGTTTAGAACTAAGCATGAAATGGAAATGGTTGTACATCATGCATTTGGGTTCTTTCCCAGTTTTCGTTCTGACAGTGCATGTCTTTGAAAGCACATCCGTGAGTAAGATCCCACCAAAGTCAGGGGGTGGAGAGGAGCACAATTGTATGGACAGCTATGCTTAGTAAGTGTTGCTTTTCTCCCCTCCTCTTCTGAGGCAGTGAGTCCACCACACGTATGCCCTTCTTTGTGATAAAATTCTTAAATTAAAAATTAGTTCATTTTAATGTATTAATATTCCTAATGTGCTGCAAAAAAAAAACAACAAAAAAACAAAAAAAAACAAAAAAAAAAAAAAAGAAAAAAAAGGCTCAAAGCCTGTTTTTCTCAAGATGGCATTTTTCCTTAATTGGAGATGGTTATGGAAACTAAGTGCAAATTGACCTCTATCTTGCAAAACAATCCTCTTATTTTTTACTTGTAATTTAATTTGTCACTTGTAAGATGAAACCTTACTTGAGCTGTAAAGTAGACAATGGGGAAAACACTTGAGGCTTCTGCTGTATGTGCTCTTTGTTACCCAGTAACTTGAATACTGTTTAATATGTTGTAAGACATTTGTAGAGTTTATCTGGAGCTGTTTAAAATGGTAATGTACAAATGTGAATAGTCACTTATCTATAATATGGGTAAGTTTTGTTTTGCCTATAATAGTAAATGTTTATAACAAGTGAGGGACAATGTTTGTCTTCTTTTTTTTTTTTTTTTTTTAATCTTTTTTAATTTTTTTTTTTTTTTTTTTTTTTTTGCTTGCACAGGTTGCACTATTGAAAACTTTTGAGATTGTATAAACCTGTCCAGAAAACTGCAAGACACCAAAATCTTGTAGATGTCAAATAAAAGTTATTGTACTAACGAGAAGTGGACTCTTGCTTAGGCAGTCATCCCATGTAGCAGCAGTTTCACTTTGGGTGTTGCCTCAGCACACTGTTGAAGCTTTCTGTTCCAATGAAAGTGAGCTCTTTCTGCCCTAAAGAGCTGATAGGTGGTAGCACTGACCTGTACTTGGACAAGGTCAGTTTCCACATTGTTTCTTTTAGTCTTCTGGCATTGACCTGGAAGTGGAGAATTTCCTTCTCAGTATAAATAGTTAGGTGTTTCCTGGTAGAAATTGAGTGCAGCCATTTATCTCTTGAGGGGAGGGGGGAGAGGTGGTAAATTTTCTTTAAGCACGTACTTGGACATTTCATCATGAGTTTACTTAACATGCCTTCTAATGGTATTGAGAAAAAAAAAATCTGTCCTCTTTTTGGTTCGCTTCCCTGGTTGAAGGAGTCTTTGCATTCAAGTGACCTCCTCTTGGAGTACCAGAACTATTCTGCCTCCAATTAGACAGCAGAGAACAAGATTGCCCCTCAAGGTGTGAGTATAGGGCACATGGTAAGACTCCATAGTGATTAGGAGAAAGAGATTCTGAAGTAAAACAAACCCTTCCAGTGGAAAGACATGGTGAGAGAATAGGCCTCTGCTGGCTTCTGGCCAAATTTCCAAACTTACTTGCTATTTAATGGTGGTTTTTAAGTAGATCATAATTTCCTTTAAAGCAGTTCCAGAATAGTTCTTTCCTTATGCATTTAAATGACATTATAGTTGATGTATTTAATTTACTTTTGGGGTAGTTAATCTTGCTGCCAGAAGGACATGATTTGTGATAGTGTTTTGATTCCTTGCTAAAATGAGGCATGTGTGTATATACATATATATGTATATGTGAGCATGTAGATATATATGTATGTGTTCATAGTGTTTTTGTGTGTACACACACAGACTTTAAGTGACCAAACTGAAAGTGTCAGAGAGTAGGGATAGGACGACCTGTTGATTAACAAGTGATGCTGGAGGTTTTGTATTTAAACCCTTCTCAGTTGTGTAAGCACGAAAAACAGAAAATGTTGATTTTTTTTTTTTTTTTTTTTTTTTTGTACTCTGATAATTTTTGTGTTATACTTTAATGATAACATGCTCAGCGAAGTCAACTTCCTGGAAGTGGGGATTCTAGAGTTAAAAAGCCTCCTTCCTAAGAAGATTTGATTTCCAAACTCATGAAGTTAATCCATTCTTTCAGGTTTTAGCCAAAGCAACTCAACTTAGAATCACTCACTTTAGTCTCACATTTTTTGAACTAAGGACTTGATTTTTAATCTGACTGACTTTTGTTTTTTGTTGTTGTTTCAAAAGCTCAATGTGATATTAATAAGCTTTGAAGTATTTAAGGGGTAAGAATGGGGGAGAATTTTGGTTTAGTGTGTGTGTTGAAATTCCAGACCATAGCCTGGTGCAAAAATAATTTTTATTATTTCTTTGTTGCCAGAGAGGTCTTTGTAATTTAGTAGTCAGGATATCCAGATAAGCTGACTAATGATTCATATTTACATGGATATTAGCAAAATATCTCTAACAAAGATACAGCCTCATTTTCCCTATTACAACCTTAGATATTGTAAATTGTTTAATTTTCTAAGTAATTTCTAGTTAGCCAGCTCCAAGGATAAGCTCTAATTTCACAGCTGCTATTAGAGGCTAGTAACTTTGGGACAAAAAAAAGGCCACTGCCTTTAAATCGTACTGGGGGGGAATGGAAAGTAGTTGCCAATAGACAGAGGCTTCGAACCCCAATCATGTTCTGGTGAGGTCAGAAACAAGTAGAACATGTATCAAGGTGGGGTTCATTTGGATGATTCAGTTTGAGGGACTTGGGGCAATGGAAGAACATTCTCTGGTCTTGGCTTTTACTTTGGTCTTTTGGCAGGCAGGCTGGAGAGCTGCCCCCTAGTAAGGAGCAGAGTCTATCCATACAGAAGTGTAAGGTATAGGCAAGGAGCTGGGAAGGGAGAGAGTCCAGACCCCTCAGGGCCTCACAGAGAAACACCTCATTTCTGCTTTTCTTCTGTCTTCCCTTGCTCGGAAGATGGAAGCTGTGTAAAGATGAGCAAAAAGTTGGAAGTTTTGTGAATTAAGGTATTGTACGTTCCCATACTAGAAAAACAATTACTATTACACCACCAGAGTGTTAAATATCTACCTTGATCCTCTACCCTTTTGTTACCTGAGGCCTTCAAGGCCAACTGCTATAATAGTTAAAACTTGAAAAAGCTACCAGTCTTCTGGTCAGAACAGTGTTTTTTAAGGGCACATAAATGAAGGAAACTTGTATCCTATAAACATGCAGCTCAAATTAGCGATGCCTTTCCTGAATACCCACCCTTCAACCCTACTCTTTACTAGATGTGTACAGAACTCTGTATATAGACATGTTGAAACTTACTGAGTTGAGGTCTGTAAATATTTTTTGTAAATGGAGACATTTTTCCTTCTTTGTTTCAATTTACCTCTTCTTCCCCCCTATTTATTCACTTGCTGTACTACAGGGCATGGGAATTGTTTTTTGTTTTTTGTTTTTTTTTTTTAATCTAGAAAAATGTGAGATAGATTTAGCTGAATTCTCCATATATTTTAAGATTTCTGTTTTGCATCCTTACTATAGAACTTCAGCTGTTTTCAGATCTTAATATTTTTAACATGCCTGGTTTTTTTTGTTTTTTGTTTTTGTTTTGTTTTGTTTTTTGTTCCAAATTTTACACTGTGCAATGCTTTGGGGGGTGGGGGGTGGACTCGTGCAATTTCTGATATTGTCATCATGTGACTGCTTCTTTATGTTGATCTTTTGATGCCATTATAAGCTTTGATTCATTCTATCCCACACTTCATTTGAAACTCTTCTGCCTTCTATGGTGCATTTTGGAGTGTTCATATATCACTCCTAAGCAAATAAGGCTTGATTCCTCCAACCCTTGCACTTAAAACTTCAAATTTCTTTTCTCTAACCCCAGTGTGCAGCAACTGAAGGAAACAGTTGCTGATTTGAAACCCATGCATGGTCCTTTTGTCATCATCATCATCATCTCTTTCTTTAGGAATCTTTTACAATCAACACTTTAAACTCTGTGAGTAGTTGGCAGAAATTTGTGATCATCTTTTATCTGCTTGTGTGTGTTATACATGTTAATTTTTAAAGATTTGAACTGACAATAAAATTTTTTTTTGTTTTGTGTTTTTTTTTTTTTTTTTTTTTTTTTTTTTTTTTTTTTTTTGAGAGGCCAAGGGCCATGGCCTATTATATGTTGTAGCATATTGTGCTGTACAGCTGTACATACTAGAAACAAGCCTTAAATTCATGATTTTAAGTGGATTGGTATAATGAAGAATGGAGTAGTAGGCCACTTGAAACTGTTGGGCATTTCATCTAATGGACCTAGAATAAATTTATAACTTCATTTGGAATGGAAATGGAGGCATTTAGCATCACCAACCAAAAAAAATCTTAAAGTGGGTGTCTGTTTTTTGGAATCCTTAAAAGTTTATCCATGTGTGCACATGTGCACACACGTGAGAGAGAAGCAGTGTTTTGTTTGGTCTTCCATAGCAAAGGTTACCACTAAACAGGACTAAGTCCTGACAGTGTGGGATAGTAAACTGCTAATCTAGATCTTATACTGGGGGAATCAAGTGGTGATTAAAAGAAATCACCACTTTGGAAATGAAATCAGCCAGTTATACATTTTTCCTGGAAAGAAAATTTTAACTGTTGTTAATGTGTAACTAACTAGCAAGGGCTTTCATGGCTGGATATTAAACACAGCATTGCATCACAGGTAGTTTTCTTAAATATCACAAGAGTTGGGAAGTATATGTACATACTCTTGTGATATTTCGGGACGCTATCTGTTTTAACAAGTTTGGGTTACTCCTTTTATTTGATAAAATGCTTTTACAAATACCTCCAGTGCCTGACCTTGCTTAAACACATCTTCCTGCTCCCTGATTCTCTTTCTTCCATCTACAGTAACGTTGAAATCTTGTGTTTGTAGCATCATGAATCACATTTGTGGCAGTATCTGATACCACAACTTTTACAGCACATTCTCTACCTTAATTGTAGAATCAAGCAAAGTGGAGACTTATGGAATGAGAAAAGACATCATTTGAGTTGTCATATGGGAGAGTGTTCCGGGCAGGAAACCATATTCCTGGGGGTCCTCATATTTATCAGATGGGCCCAAATTCAAGATCTGAAGGATAGGGGATTTTTCACTCCTAAACTTGTGGTGCCGATGTGATGTGCCCTGAGGCCTCTGGGGTCCCTGCATGCCCCAGGAAACCTTTTTAGCCAAATGTACCCTGGGTAATGGGGGAGGGGTGGCAGCCAGCACTTCTTTTGATAACAATATTGATATTTTGTCTTTCTGAACTTGGCTTTCCTGGGTAGAGAATGAAGGTACGGCACAGTCTAACTGTTGTGAGAAAAACCATCCATTTTAATGGTTTTTATAATGAAATGGCTAAACTACTGATACTTCTCAATGACCACTTGTATCTACCATCAGCCATTAGAGGTGGAAAGAGGTACACTGTATCTCTGCAATAAGACTTGCCATGGTTCTACCTCCAAGCAAAGGATCTTTTTATATGTAGGCACAGAGCCTCCTTTTTGATCCTGAAATGGTGCATTTTGAGATGGCAGAATGGATTCCAAAGATGACTTTCCAACCAAGGCAGATTGTGAATTTTGCCGACTTGTTGTTTTGCTGGTTTGTTATTGGTTTGGTGTTTTTATGTTTGTTTGTTTGTTTTTTTAAATCACTTTTTTTATATTTCTACTCTGTTTTTGGAATCTGTCATGTAAAAATTCACTGTCTTGGTGATGCTGCATTGCTCCATGCAACTTTTTTGTGGTGAAACAGTACTCTTGAGTGTTAAGAATTTGCTGTTTGCACCATTCTGATTTTTAACTTGACAAAATTGGAATCTCATGCAATAAAAAAAAAAAAAAATGTACTGGATGCATTTAGCAGGGTTTATACTTGTAAACTGAAAAAAAAAAGATCAACAGTGGGACATTATGGAAATCTGTATTTAGTTTTTTTGTCGGGGGCTTTTTTTTGTTTTGGTTTTTTTTTTTTTTTTCTTTCTTTTTTTTTTTTTGTAAAATCATTAAATTAAACTGGCTAATACTCTGGAGTCTTTGGTGTCTTTTATGAGAGAACAATGCTTTCTGGAGCACCTGTTTTTAGGTTGTTGGTTGCCACATTTACCTTTTCTTTTTAATTGGTATCAGGTCAGCTTTTGTATCTGCCCAAGATTGATAGTTTGTAGGAGACTACATGGAATCATAGGTCCTTTGGTATCAGAAGGGAGAGATAGATTATCTAGTGATTCCAAATCTCAAAAAAGGTCTGTAACACATTCTGAAAGCTGCCTACTCGTCAGATGCATTCTTGGCACTCAAGAACATTAAATGACTTTAATTATTTTATTTTTAAAATTATTAATTAGGAATTATCATCATACATTTTGCAAGGTGTTCTGGGTTCTTTGTAAATGACAACAGTTTATTTCAAATTTGGGAAGGTTAAACAGATGATTGCATGGCTATCACATTTGAGAATTCTATTTGGCTCCACTCAAAAATGAACTTTATTAGAATTCAGGAAAATCTAAACTGAGAGTAGGAAAACCCCCAGCTGGTAATTAGCTAATGCTGCAACTTTGGTAGAACAGGAATTCCATCTCCCATCACTGAGCTTTTTCTTTAGCTTGGACTTGCGCTATGTTTTCATTAAGGACCAAATACTAGCACTAATGTCTATATCGATCTGTTTCCGAAGGCTATTTTAGGGCTTGTTAATATATAAAAATAGGCATTTCTACATATGTTCTCATAACTGAGCAGAATATTCTAGAGTGGAGGTCAACTCTAGAATATGATGGGAATAGCACCTCCCTCCTTCTGGATGCTTTATTGTCGAAGTTTAGTCTTTATTTTGGCAGCAGCCATGTAACAGTCTTAATTCGTTTCACTAAGATTTATCCCATATTTTTCCAAATGAGTCTTGAAAGTAGAAAGCCATAGGAGCAGAGGTCTAGAATAAGTGATTTGCTTTTGTCTTCTGATAGGCAATCATTAATCATGATTAAGAGCTAGCTTGCTACATTTCAGGTATTATGCTAAATTATAGAAATAAAAACCCAAACAAAGCAAGTCCATGTTAGCTAAATTCTAATGGGAATAAAAATAGTATATTATTTGATGTACCCCAGAAACATATTAGCTAGATGGAAAAGATAAGCTACCTTAGAGAGAATGGCACTGGTAGCCAAAGGAACAAAAAAAAAAGGCCTTCTGGACAAAGTAGTGCTTGAACTCGGTCTTAAAGGAAGCCAAGTATTTTAAGTTGACGGTTGGGAGGGAATTCCCATGGAATGGAGCCAGTACAAAGATATAGAGGAGAGGTGGAGTGTAGCATGCCAAGGACAAGGGGCCAACATAGCCAGAATAGTTTGAATAGGAAAGTGACATGGTGAAATCACCTTTAGGAAAGTCACTTTTAAGATATTAACATGGAAACTCACTGTGCCTTTAGTTTCCTATCTTATGTGATGGGAAGTGGGGGTGGTGTCAAAGGCCTTGAATGGATCTTTTTTTCTACTCAAAAAAAGCTTTTGCTGATTTTGTGATTCTTTGTAGAGTTTCTGAGCTAGAAAGGACCTTGGACTTTCTACAACCCTTTCATTTTTACAGATACAGAAGTGGGTACCTGATGAGAAAATGACTTGCCCAATACTAGAACAAAGCATTGTGGTTTAAGACATTGTGGTAAAAGAATTCTGACTGGGTTCCAGTCTTGACTCTGTCCCTTCATGGGCAAATAACTTGACCTACCTGGGTTTTACAGGATCACACATTTAGAGGCAGAAAGGATAGTAGTAAACATTTGATCCAATCTCATTTTTATAACCTCCAAGGTTACAGGAAATAAGTCTAACAGAGTCAAGCTTAGATCCTCTTGATCAAGACAATATTGTAGTTTCCACTTCCTCCATTAAAGGATGGGGTTGGAGAGAAAACCTTCCCAGCTCCAAACCTATAATTAACCTAATTCCCCTGAGTTCAAGGCCACTTCATTTACTCCCCTCCCACTCTTGGCTCCTTAGCAATGCAATGTGTGAAATGCCGATTAAAATAATTACTTAAAGAACCATTCTGGAAACTTTCTAAAACTTGAGTAGTCACAAATAACTTTGTGGATGTTTTCAAAGCACATATCTTGGTGAATGCTTCTTTGAATATTATATTTATGTGGTACTCTGGTTGCCCATTGGTTATGTCTTTTGCCACATAATTAGGACACTTTCCAAATATATATCTTCTGGATGTCAAACCATTAAACTGGTAAAGAAGAAAGAAAAAAACAACCTGGCTTTTTGGGCCTTGTCCTTGTGTACCAGCAAAATAGCTAATACTCTTAAGTCACTCATTGGGGTCTACACACTGAAGGGAAGGAGATTTTTTATTTAAGGAGATAACTACAATCTCCCTTAGTTGAAAGCGGGGTGATTCAGGGAAAGGAGTGCAATCTAGGATCCCAGAAAGGCATAAGCTATGTCACAAGGGGCAAATTAAATTCCTTTTTTCCCTCTTCCAATTAAGAATACCACCTGTGATGTTGATCTCACAGGATCAGCAAATGAGAATAACCAATCTTTATATAGTACTCTAAGGTGTGCCATACAAATATTTCCTTTGATTCTTGGGAAATTGGTACTGTTCTTCCCATGTTAGATCCCATTAGATGAGGAATATGAGGTAGGGAATAGCCTCAGTGACTTGCCTAGTCACACAGCCAGTAAATGCCTGAAGGGGATTCAAACTCACATCTTTTTAGACTCCAATAGCATACTATCCACTGTGCCGCCTAGAAATAGTAGAATTTTAAAACACTATATGTTTATTCTTATCAAGAGTACATTGAGGGAACAGCTAGGTGGCACAGTGGATAGAGCACCAGCCCTGAATTCAGGAGGACCCGAGTTCAAATCTGGTCTCAGACACTTAACACTTCCTAGCTGTGTGACCCTGGGCAAGTGACTTAACCCCAGCATCAGGGGGTGGGGAGGGGGAAGAGTACATTGGATTCCTTCTGTAGCCTCAGTTGAAATGGACATAATTATAGGTCCTAGTTTTAGAATTGGAAAAGACTAAAGAGATCAGTCCAATTCCCTCATTTTTCAGAAGAACTTGATTCCCCCATAGGCAGCCAGGAATTGAACTGAGGTCCTTACCTATTCCAATACACTATTTTACCTTTACTCTTACAGAATGGTGGTGCTGGAAGAGGCCTGCTCATAAGTGGCAAGTTGATTTTGATTGAGAAGGCACTTTCAATGTGACCCCTCATTTTAGAGTCTTAAATGAGAGAAGTTATGACTTGTTCTAAATTCAACCGAATTGGTCTTAAAATGGTATCCTACATGGTAGGAAAAGGCAGGCCCACAGTGGCTTTCCTTCCCTGGAGACTCAAAACCAGAAAGTGCCATGTGATGGCCACACTTGTCATTCGACAAACTGAGCACTTGGGATTTCAGCACTGCAAGGTACCAAGCAAACAAACAACTGAGCCAAGACAGTCTCTGGCTTCTATGACTCTTGAGAGCTTGAAGTCCAATTGGGTAAATAAAAGATATGTCTAAGGGTTCCATAAATTACCTTTTCATGGGGAGATAAAAAGCTGTCTTTTTTTTTTTTTTTTTTTTGAGGCTGGGGTTAAGTGACTTGCCCAGGGTCACACAGCTAGGAAGTGTTAAGTATCTGGGACCAGATTTGAACTCGGGTCCTCCTGAATTCAAGGCTGGTGTTCTATCCACTGCGCCACTTATCTGCCCCTAAAAAGCTGTCTTAATGGACACAAGATAGGTCATCCGAAGGGATGTCTAAAGCTTGGGATGTTCCACAAAGAGGCTTAAAGGGCCTTAAAGGGATGGGAAGGCATCTGGTAGAAATTATCCAGGAAGCTTCAGGTAGGGGGAAGGGATGTAGCCAGGGGCGAATAAGACATCGATTGTGCTGAATAGGTCCAGCACTGATTGTTGCTGAGAATTATAAATATGAAGTCATATTTAGAAGACTGGGTTAGACCAATGTGGAAAGAGAATGGTCTGTCTTCATATTGGTATTTATGAGATATGTAACCATGGGAAACATCTTTCTGAATCTCGAGGTGGGCTATGAGAAATGGGGCTATATGAGTACCTAGAAGAAATGAAGTAAGAGATGTAAAATAAAGTAAAAGCTTAGGATGACAACTTGCTAGCTGTGTGATCTTGGGCAAATCATTTAACCCCCTGATTGCCTTAGGAAAAAACAGAATTAGGAGAATAAATAGCTTAGGAAAGAAAATGGCGAACTTTAACTGAAAAATGGACAACACTAACCCTTCCCTCCTAAAAAAAAAAAAAATCTAGAAGAGATTGATCAGTACTTAGTTGAATAAAAGGAATACATTAGAAAGGAAAAACATTCTTTTGATTAAGGTACATGGAGGATGGGAAGAAGTGGGCATCAAATGAACCTTCTCTGAAACAAAACAAATGAGGTCTTTGAACATAATTTGGTGAAGAAAGACATCATACCTAACAGAAGGAAGTCGGGATAGGAATGGGGAAGTTAAGAGCTGGAAGGATGCCTGAAAGGAGATGATGTAATTGGAACAAACTTAACTCCGAAGGGAGGATCAAAAGGGAAGAAAAAGTTCTGGAATCCAAGGTGGTGCTTTAGACAATTGGGGAATGGCTGAACACATCGTGGCACATGTGATTTCATGTAATCATGGTTGTATGAACTGAGAGCAAAGTGAGCAGAAGAATAATTTCTATAAGCATGACAACATTGTAAAGAAAACAATTTGGAAAGTCTATAAAAAACTCATAAATGGTAACAGTTTGATATCGAAGATAAAGAATGTCAAAATGCAAGACTGAAAATTACTCTAGATCACATTGGGTAAGTGGCCAAAGGGTATGAATAAACAGTTCTTAAAAGAATCAATTGGATAATTGCTCTAAATCACTAATAAGAAAAATTTAAGCTAAAATATCCATCTGTCACTTGTCAAATCAATATAGATGATAAAAGATGAACTACCCAATGTTTTAGTGGTCGAGAAAGGTGAGGCACACATACTTTTGGAGGAGCTGTGAAGTGGTCCAACCACTCTGGAAAATATTTTCAAGCCATGTGAGAAGAGTGGGTACAATTTTTTACCCATTGATTCCTCTATAATCAGGTCAAAGATAGACTTCACATTCACCAAATTTTTCATAAGAGTACTTGTGCTAACAAAATGGAAACTAAAGTGGATACTCAGACTGGTGATTGGCTGAAAAAATTATAGTATATGAATTAATGGAATATTATTCCAATACTTGAAAGAGCCAATGAAAAATTAAGACACTTGGAAGGACTTTCTGTGAACAGGCTGAGTGAAGTAAACAGAATTAGGGAAAAAAAAAAAAGGCAATGGATATAATCAAATGAAAAGGACATTAAAATGAAGCTGGAGACTTAATAGTGGTTAGTTGACTCCCCTTTCTCCTCACACCCCTTTTAAAAAAAAAAAAAAAAAGGGCAAGCAAGTACCTCCTTCCTTTTCGTACAGAGCTGGAAAACTGAAATGTTGCACATATCAGGCAAGGTCATTATATTTGTTGATTTCGCTAAAATTACTTTCTGGAGTTGTATCATATTAGCTGTATTAAAACAAAACATCAATAAAACATGTTTAAAAGTAAATAAAAGGATAATTAAAGTAGCCCCATATATTCAAAAAGTATTGAGTACTTACTCTGGGCCAAATAGCACCTGTTTTGCAGACAGGGGACATATCAAAGACATTTTATATACAGACTTGAATGGTGGTACAAGAGAAAGTTACAGGATGGAAAGAAACAAAAGCATTACCTAGTTTTATAGGCTAAGATATCGGATAGGACCAATATTCACAGTGAATGGGATAGTGGTCACTAAAAACAATTCTTTTCTGCCAAGAAGCATGACCTTTGGACTAGAAAAGGCAGAACAAAAACAGCTAGTAGGAATTGAAAACCAAGATATGGAAAGGGATAAACAGACTGCTTTGCTTCCTTCAATGAATTCAAGTAACCTGATTCAAAATTACTAAATAGTTGGGTACTGAAAAAACTGACAGATATGATTGTTGAGTGACTGTCTTCGAAAAGCCGGAGGACTGGGGAAGATAGCATTCGTCAGAAGGGTGGATAGGTTGATTTTTAAAAGAAGAAAGAAAATACAATCTGGAAATTATAAAGGAAGGAGCTCACTCTCAATTCCTGGAAACATTCTAGACTATAACTGTCATGGTATCTGACATAAATGCAAAGAATGCCTTGGATAGTGTGATCCCACTCAAATGCTAGGAAATCTACTATTGGGAGAGTAGTGATGACTTGGAATAGAAGTATTTTTCACCCCTGTGGCTTCTTTCTCCCTTTAATTGGATGGCTCCTCCTAGAACATTAAAGGAGGGCACCTATGCTAATCATATCTTTAATACTCTCCAATGTGCACTCTGGGCTTTTTCTGTCATTCTGTCACATCAGATACCACCCCTCCTTTAAGCTCCCTTGGTCTTCCCAATTTAGCATATATGCTGCTTGAGGGCAAGAACCGTTTTTCTGTTATATTTATATTCCCAGTTCTTGCCATATAATAAGTAGTTAAAAAATGCTTATTTGCTAACTAACTGAAAGTGCCTTGGAGAAAATTGGAAAAGGGACTGGTTCCACTCTGATTACGTACATGGTTAAGAAGAACATTTCCAATTGACTGCTAGAAGAAGACTTCAGTCTAAGAAGGGGGCTCAAGTTTATAGCTGTAGAGAAAAGACAGTCCTAACCTTTCGGGGAACCTGGAACCCTGAAAGGCAGACATTATAGACCTAGCTCTGAGAGAGCTCTCTCTCTCCTCTTCTCTTCTCTTCTCTTCTCTTCTCTTCTCTTCTCTTCTCTTCTCTTCTCTTCTCTTCTCTTCTCTTCTCTTCTCTTCTCTTCTCTTCTCTCTCTCTCTCTCTCTCTCTCTCCATTTATATTATAGAGACACATATGTGTATACACACATATATTTTATTGCTTATATTTTAAGCTCTGAACTATCTACCTCCCTCTCTCCCTTGCACCATTTGACGTGAGTGTGTGTGTGTAAAACTATACTACATAAACTTCTTTCTCTGGAAGTGAATAGTATCTCCCTTCATGGGTCCTTTGTAATTGATATGATATTATAATACTCAGGATAACTTGGTCATTCAATTATTCTTCAATAATAATTGTTTTTATATCCAACATTCTCTTGTTTTTGCTCATTTCACTCTTATTTTTTATTAATTTTACAATTATAACTTTTTTTTTGACAGTACATATGCATAGGTAATTTTTTTTAACATTATCCCTTGTACTCCCTTCTGTTCCAAATTTTTCCACTCCTTCCCTCCACCCCCTCCCCTAGATGGCAGGCATTCCCATACATATTAAATATCTTATAGTATATCCTAGGTACAATATATATGTGCAGAACCGAATTTTTTTGTTGTTGTTGCAAAGGAAGAATTGGATTCGGAAGGTAAAAATAATCTGGGGAGAAAAACAAAAAATGTTAACAGTTTACACTCATTTCCCAGTGTTCCTTTTCTGGGTGTAGCTGCTTCTTTCCATCATTGATCAATTGGAATTGGATTAGCTCTTCTCTATGTTGCAGATTTCCACATCCATAAGAATACATCCTCATACAGTATCATTATTGAAGTGTATAATGATCTCCTAGTTCCACTCGTTTCACTCAGCATCAGTTCATAGAAGTCTCTCTAAGCCTCTCTGTATTCCTCCTGTTGGTCATTTCTTACAGAACAATAATATTCCATAACATTCATATACCATAATTTATCCATTCTCCAATTGATGGACATCCATTCATTTTCCAGTTTCTAGCTACTACAAAAAGGGCTGCCACAAACATTTTGGCACATACAGGTCCCTTTCCCTTCTTTAGTATTTCCTTGGGGTATAAGCCCAGTAGTAGCACGGCTGGGTCAAAGGATATGCACAGTTTGATAACTTTTTGGGCATAATTCCAGATTGCTCTCCAGAATGGTTGGATTCTTTCAAACTCCACCAACAATGCATCAGTGTCCCAGTTTTCGCACAGCCCCTCCAATATTTATCATTATTTGTTCCTGTCATCTTAGCCAATCTGACAGGTGTGTAGTGGTATCTCAGAGTTGTCTTAATTTGCATTTCTCTGATCAATAGTGATTTGGAACACTTTCATATGAGTGGAAATAGTTTTAATTTCATCATCTGAAAATTATCTGTTTATATCCTTTGACCATTTATCAATTGGAGAATGGCTTGATTTCTTATAAATTAAAGTCAATTCTCTGTATATTTTGGAGATGAGGCCTTTATCAGAACCTTTAACTGTAAAAATTTTTTCCCAATTTGTTACTTCCCTTCTAATCCTGTTTTCATTAGTTTTGTTTGTGCAAAAACTTTTTAATTTGATGTAATCAAAAATTTCTATTTTGTGATCAATAATGGTCTCTAGTTCTCCCTTGGACACAAATTCCCTCCTCCTCCACAAGTCTGAGAGGTAAACTATCCTATGTTCCTCTAATTTATTTATGATCTCGTTCTTTATGCCTAAATCTTGGACCCATTTTGATCTTATCTTAGTATGTGGTGTTAAATGTGGATCCACACTCTTCATTATTTTGTGCAAGCCTTTCCATGTTCCCCCCTCTCTCCGAAGCAATTGCAATTAAGTGACTTGCCCAGGGTCACACAGCTAGGAAGTATTAAGTGTCTGAGGTAGCATTTGAATTCAGGTCCTCCTGACTTCAGGGCTGGTGCTCTATCCACTGCGCCCCCTAGCTGCCCCTCTTTACATGTTTTTCCAAAATCAACCTCCTCACTCTCTTTGTGGTGACATGAAAAATGAGGGGAATGACTGAACAAATTGTGGTGTATGAATGTAATGGGATATTATTATTCTCTAAGAAATGATTAGCAGACTTATTTCAGAAAAACTTGGGAAGACTTAACATGAAATGGTGTTGAGTGAAGTGAACAGAACCAGGAGATATTGTACACAGGAACAGCAAGATTGCGCAATGATCAACTTTGATAGGCATAGCTCTTCTCAACAATATGATGATCTGAGATAATCCCAAGAAATTCATTTGGAAAATGCTATCCAAATTCATTGAAAGAACTATAGAATCTGAATACAAAATGAAGCATACTATTTTCAATTTTTTTGTTGTGAGTTTTTCCTTTTGTTAATCTCACAATATGACTAAGTAGAAATATGCTTAATATGATTATACATGTAATAATTTCTATCATCTTGCTGTCTTAAGGAAAGGGGGAAAAAAAGAGGGAGAAAAATAGGAATCAAAATCTTATAAAAGTAAATGTTGATGAACTGATGCAGAGTAAAATGAGCAGGACCAGAAGATCATTATATACTTCAACAACAATACTATATGATGATCAATTCTGATGGGAATGGCCATTTTCAACAATGAGATGAACCAAAAAATCAGTTCCAATAGAGCAATAATGAACTGAACCAGCTACACCCAGCGAAGGAACTCTGGGAGATGACTATGAATCATCCCCCTATTTTTGTCCACCTACATTTCTGATTTCCTTCAGATTAATTGTACACTATTTCAAAGTCCAATTCTTTTTGTACAACAAAATAACTATTTGGACTTGTATACATATATTGTATTTAACATATACTTTAACATATTTAACATGTATTGGTCAATCTTCCATCTGGGGGAAGGGGTGGGGGGAAGGAGGGGAAAAGTTGGAACAGAAGGTTTTGCCATTGTCAATGCTGAAAAATTACCCATGCATATATCTTGTAAATAAAAAGCTATAATAAAAAATTTAAATTAAAATTAAAGTAAATGTTGAAAACTATATTTTTTAAAAAGTCAAATCAAATCAACTTGTTCATCATTTCTTAGAATCACTACATATTATTTAAGAGATAATTAGTTTTTTTATTTTATAATTATAAATATTTTGACAGTATATATGCATGAGTAATTTTTTAAAATGTTATCCCTTGATTTTTATACATTACCAACACAATCCAACAGCAAGAGATACAAAGAGAAATTCCATTCAAAATAACAGTCGATAGTATAAAATATTTGGGAATATATCTACCAAAGGAGAGTCAGGAATTATATGAGCAAAATTACAAAACACTTGCCACAAAAATAAAGTCAGATTTAAATAATTGGAAAGACATTCAGTGTTCTTGGATAGGCTGAGCGAATATAATAAAGATGACAATACTCCCCAAACTAATCTATTTATTTAGTGCTATACCAATCAGACTCCCAAGAAACTATTTTAATAACCTAGAAAAAATAACAACAAAATTCATATGGAAGAATAAAAGGTCGAGAATTGCCAGGGAACTAATGAAAAAAAAGTCAGAGGAAGGTGGTCTAAGTGTACCTGATTTAAAGCTATATTATATAGCAACAGTCACCAAAACCATTTGGTATTGGCTAAGAAATAGACTAGTTGATCAGTGGCATAGGTTAGGTTCACAGGGCAAGATAGTGAATAAAGATAGCAATCTAATCTTTGACAAACCCAAGGATCCCAAATTTTGGGATAAGAATTCATTATTTGACAAAAACTGCTTAGAAAACTGGAAATTAGTATGGCAGAAACTAGGCATGGACCCACATTTAACACCACATACTAAGATTAGATCAAAATGGGTCCAAGATTTAGGCATAAAGAACGAAATCATAAATAAATTGGAGGAACATGGGATGGTTTACCTCTCAGACTTGTGGAGGACGAAGGAGTTTGTGTCCAAGGGAGAACTAGAGACCATTATTGATCACAAAATAGAACATTTTGATTACACCAAATTAAAAAGTTTCTGCACAAACAAAACTAATGCAAACAAGATTAGAAGGGAAGTAACAAATTGGGAAAAAATTTTTACAGTTAAAGGTTCTGATAAAGGCCTCATCTCCAAAATATACAGAGAATTGACTTTAATTTATAAGAAATCAAGCTATTCTCCAATTGATAAATGGTCAAAGGATATGAACAGACAATTTTCAGATGATGAAATTAAAACTATTTCCACTCATATGAAAGAGTGTTCCAAATCACTATTGATCAGAGAAATGCAAATTAAGACAACTCTGAGGTATCATTACACACCTGTCAGATTGGCTAAGATGACAGGAACAAATAACGTTGAATGTTGGAGGGGCTGTGGGAAAACTGGGACACTGATGCATTGTTGGTGGAGTTGTGAAAGAATCCAACCATTCTGGAGAGCAATCTGGAATTATGCCCAAAAAGTTATCAAACTGTGCATACCCTTTGACCCAGCCATACTACTACTGGGCTTATACCCCAAGGAACTACTAAAGAAGGGAAAGGGACCTGTATGTGCCAAAATGTTTGTGGCAGCCCTTTTTATAGTGGCTAGAAGCTGGAAGATGAATGGATGTCCATCAATTGGAGAATGGTTGGGTAAACTATGGTATATGAATGTTATGGAATATTATTGTTCTATAAGAAATGACCAACAGGAGGAATACAGAGAGTCTTGGAGAGACTTAAATCAACTGATGCTGAGTGAAACGAGCAGAACCAGAAGATCATTATACACTTCAACAATGATACTGTACGAGGATGTATGCTGATGTAAGTGGATTTCTTCAACATAGAGAAGAGCTAATCCAATTCCAATTGATTAATGATGGACAGAACCAGCTACATCCAGAAAAGGAACACTGGGAAATGAGTGTAAACTGTTATTTTTACCTTCTGAATCCAATTCTTCCTGTGCAACAAAAAATTCGGTTCTACACACATATATTGTATCTAGAATATACTGTAATATATTTAACATATATAAGACTGCTTGCCATCTGGGGGAGGGGGTTGGGGGAGGAAGGGAAAAAATCTGAATAGAAGTAAGTGCAAGGGATAATGTTGTAAAAAATTACCCATGCATATGTACTGTCAAAAACATGTTATAATTATAAAATAAAATAAAAATTTTAAAAAAAATTTTAAAAAAAGGTTATCCCTTGTATTCATTTTTCCAAATTATCCTCTCCCTCTCTCTACTCCCTCCCCTAGATGACAGGCAATCCCATACATTTTACATGTGTTACAATATAACCTAGATACAATATATGTGTGTAAATCCCATTTTCTGTTGCACGTTAAGTATTAGATTCCGAAGGTGTAAGTAACCTGGGTAGATAGACAGTAGTGCTAACAATTTACATTCACTTCCCAATGTTCCTTCTCTGGGTGTAGTTGTTTCTGTCCATCATTGATCAACTGGAAGTGAGTTGGATCTTCTTTATGTTGAAGATATCCACTTCCATCAGAATACATCTTCATATAGCATTGAAGTGTACAGCGATCTTCTGGTTCTATTCATTTCATTCAGCATCAGTTGATGTACGTCTAAGAGATAATTAGTGAACAAATAGGAAAGAATCACAAAAAGATAAGCATGGCATCATCAAATACAGGTTATAGAGGACCAATTTTTTTCCCTTCTTTTAATAAAATTTATTCAAAGAATATATTAATGGTTCTGTGGCCATTTGGATGGAATTCTCCAGATCGTGAAGGATCTATACTAGGCCCCGTTGCTGTTTGTTTCCCATTTTTAGGGATAACTTGAGTAAAAGCATGGACAGAATCTTATTCAATTACTAGAATACACAAGGCTGGTGGAAAAGGAATAGTGTATGGCCAGTGCCTGGCTACTCTCAGACATTGATTCGATGGGATAGCTGACACATTGGATGACAGAGGCAAGATCTAAAAAGCTCCGAGTCAGAATTTTGGTCAAATTAGATATATGTGTGGATTTCACAAAAGGCCAAGAGGAGGAAAACATGGGGAAAGTTGAGTCCAGGCTGGAAAACGGCCTGAATGGTTTAGAAAGCTTTGGCAATCAAGAAAAGTAATGCAGCCTTGGACTTCTTTAAGAGGATCGAAGAATAAAGAAGTGATAGTCCATCAGCTGGACTACATCTGGAGTATTTTGTGCAGTTCTTGATGTCATTAGTGATTATATTAATAAACTTGTCTTAGATGATAGGACTTGGTGGATAGAACATGGGGCCCGTGGTTAGGAAGCCTGAAGTTAAAATCTGGCTTTAGACACTTATTAGCTGGATAAGCCTTGGCAAGCCATTCACCTCTTCCTCCGTTTTCCCAGCTTTTAAATGGGGATAATTATAGCACCTACCTCAAAGGGCATCACTGATCCTTTGAGGCAGGTGAGGATCAAATGAGAGGATACTTGTAAAAAAGCATTTAACACTCTTCCTGACACATGCACTATATAAATGCTCATTTCCTTTCCTCTCCTCCCAAGGATGCTGTCCAGATAACAACTAGAATGGCAAAGGCCCTCCTCATTATGCTGAAAACCAAGAATTTTTAATGTGGAGAAGAGTTAGGGAAGAGAGTCAGGTGATGAATTGGATAGAGTGTCAGGCCTGGAATATGACCCTGAGCAAGTCACTTCATCCAGTTTGCCTCTGTTTCCTCATCTGTAAAATGAGCTGGCGAAGAAAGTGGCAAACCACTCCAGTATTTCCACAAGAAAACCCCAAAATGGGGGTCTCGAAGAGTTGCTTGTACAGGATTGATACAACTACAAAGTTGCATTTAAATAACTGAAAGGCTTTGGAGGAAAAGTCAATCTTGTTTGTTCAGTCCTGTAGGTTAGAACCAGAGGCACTGACTGGGTCGAAGAAGCACAGAGGCAGACTGACTGGATGTCAGAAAAAGCCTCCCATGGCCTAGGCTGCCTCAGAAGGAAGTGAGCCCCTTCCCCCTCACTGAGGTTCTTCAAGAACAGACTGGACGCCTGTAATCAAGGAGATCCTTGTTCAGTGATGGGTGAGACCAGCCGAAAATCTGTGATCTCTGACTCTTCCCATCTTGTCCCTTCCCTTCCCAGGAGAATTAATCACACGGGTAACCTGTTTCTTTGCCACTTCCTAGGTGTGTTTATTGTATAACTGGTAGTTGGAGAGAGGGAAGCTGAGCATTGGAGGTCAAATTGAGGCCTTCTTTTCCCCATGAATGATTAGTGATCAGAACACATTCCCTAGAACAATATTTAAAGGAGTGAATAAATATCATTCTGGTTTCTGGCCGCAGCCCTTGTTTCTCATTCTGGCAGGAATTGAAGTCTTCCTTGGAGAAAGGTAGAAGGAGCCAGAGATGACTCTTCCGGCTCCCTTTGTACATGTATAGGGGCCCGTCTCGCTATGTGTGGAACACAAAGTACCAGAGGGCTCCAGAATTGGAATCAGTAACCTATGGACGTAAATCATTTAGCCTAGAAAGGCTAAAAAGACTTCACTTTCCCCCTCTTTAAAATGAAGTTAGATTCAATCTCTAAGATGCCTTACAGTTCCACGTCTGTGGGCAACAAAGCCCCAACTTTCTCATCTTTAAAATGGGGATAAAAGTATTTCCAAAACCTCATAAGGAAGCAATTGGTAAACTTTCAAACAATAGAGATACCTAATACCTATGTTATTTATAATATGGCTACTAATAATGCTAATCGTCATTTATCTTGGTTTGTATTTATGATTTCATTGGTTTGGTCTGGAAACCTCTGCCCTAGGAGATGAGCAACAGCCCTGGTTAGTTTTCTTTTTCTTTTTTTTTTTTTTATTTATTTATTTATTTATTTTTTTATTATATATATTTTTATAATATTATCCCTTGTATTCATTTTTCCAAATTACCCCCCCTCCCTCTATTCCCTCCCCCCGATGACAGGCAATCCCATACATTTTACATGTGTTACAATATAACCTAGATACAATACATGTGCGTAAATACCATTTTCTTGTTGCACAATAAGCATTAGATTCCGAAGGTACATGTAACCTGGGCAGACAGATATTAGTGCTAACAATTTACATTCACTTCCCAGTGTTTGTTCTCTGGGTGTAGCTACCTCTGTCCATCATTGATCAACTGGAAGTGAGTTGGATCTTCTTTATGTTGAAGATTTCCACTTCCATCAGAATACATCCTCATACAGTATTGTTGTTGAAGTGTATAGTGATCTTCTGGTTCTGCTCATTTCACTCAGCATCAGTTGATTTAAGTCTCTCCAGGCCTCTCTGTATTCCTCCTGCTGGTCATTTCTTACAGAGCAATAATATTCCATAACCTTCATATACCATAATTTACCCAACCATTCTCCAACTGATGGACATCCATTCATCTTCCAGTTTCTAGCTACAACAAAAAGAGCTGCCACAAACATTTTGGCACATATAGGTCTCTTTCTGCTCTTTAGTATTTCTTTGGGATATAAGCCCAATAACAGCAATGCTGGGTCAAAAGGTATGCACAGTTTGATAACTTTTTGGGCATAGTTCCAAATTGCTCTCCAGAATGGCTGGATTCTTTCACAACTCCACCTGGTTAGTTTTCTTGGGGTGCTGAGAAGTTTAGGCAAGTGACCCAGGCCTGGACAATCAAAGTGGGATTTGAACCCAGCTCCTCCTGCCTTCAATAGAACATGTGCCTCTCTTGTACTCCTTCCTTAATGGCCTGGCTTTGACGACATTGGAAGTATTTTTTAAAATACCAACAGTTTTTTTTAATTTATCCTGTAAACATCTTGTCTAAGCGCAGTCGATCCCTCTTTCTCTCCCACTCCATTGGGAATTCTGTGAGAGCCAGGATCGCTTTTGCCTCTTTGTATTTCAGATACCTAGAATTGTGCCCGGCGCATAGTAGGAGCTTAATAAACATTTATGAACTGGCTGACTTTGTCCTCCTGCTCATTCATCTCCTCCCCCAGGGAACTTGGAATTTCCTCTTTGCCTTGAGGGCACCGTCCCGGCCGGGAGAGCTTTTTCTTAGTTCCCTCCGCTCCCCCAGAGCAGAGGGCTCTGAATGTGTCAGCCTTGATTTAAGCCTGCCAGGAAGGAGCAAGCCCCTGCCTCCCCTGCATGTGCTAGGCCAAGCTGGGCACTGGCTGTCCTTGCCCTTGTACCTCCTCAGTCTTTGTTCTGGTCAGGCTGTTCTCTCCACCCAGCGTGGCCTTCCCTCCCTGCTCCGCCAGTGACTCTCATCCGTCTCTCCCTCATCCTCCTCCCTCTGGGAGCAGAGCCTCCATGAGCCATGTCTATCAAGTAATATCAGTGGTTTCCCGCAAGCCTCAGGGTCTCAGTGTGTGCCTGCCATTGTTCTGTTTCTCTTTTATAATGTTAGAATATCTTCCATAATATTCTACTTATTAGGACCACATTTAACAGCTGACACCCAGGTAGCACCTTAAGGTTGACTTAAGTGCTTTCATTCATTCTCTGGAATGAATGAATGAATAAATGAGTACAGAGGCACTTAAAATGTCTGTCCCTGTGCCAAATACTTTACTAAAGCAGAAGATTCATAGAAAAAGTGAAATAGTGCCTGCTGGCCAAGAGGGAAGGGGTAGAGGGAAAAAAGGAAAGGAAACAAGCATTTATTAAGCACCTATGTGCTAGGCACTGTGTTAATTGCATTTACAAATATTTGATCTGACCCTTAAAACAACCTTGGGAGGTAGATGCTATTATTATTCCCATTTTCCAGGTGAGGAAACTGAGGCACATGGAGGTGAAATACCTTGCCAAGGGTCACATGGCTAAGAAGTCTCTGAGGCTGAATGTGAACTAGGGGTCTTCCTTTAAGGCCAGTGTATCAACCAACTGCCTCCGAGTTCATTCTTTTTTTTTTTTTTTTTTTTAATTGTTGAGGCAATTGGGGTTAAGTGACTTACCCAGGGTCACACAGCTAGAAAGTGTCTGAGGTCAAATTTGAACTCAGGTGCTCCTGACTTAAGAGCTGGTGCCCTATCCACTGCATCACCTAGCTGCCCCTTAGAGCTCATTCTAATGTAAAAAAGCAACACAGAAGAAAAGGTCAGCTCTTGGATGGAAGGAGAGGTGAGACCATCAACAATGCAAGGGGGTTTTGGGGGAGTGAGTAAATCGGGGGGGAGGGGTCTGGAGAGCATGTACATGTGCACACTGCTTCTTCCCCTAAGAGTGGAGCTCCTTGAGGGCAGGACCCTGTTTGTTTCTATTCCCATCACACATCACAGAGCGGGAGCAGAGGACGGGGTGGAATAAATGCTTGTTGACTGACTGAGCCTCACAAGCACCCAATGAGGAATGGGCTACAATACTACTTATGGCTCTGCAAACAGTGCTAGCTTTCAACCAGAAAGATGTGGATTCAGCTTCTGGGGAGACACAAAGTAAGGAGCGTAAGTACTAACTCACGGAGAATGTTCTGTAAAGCACTTCGCACACTGTAAATAAGCACTTATTCCTTACTTTCTCTCCCCCTTCTTCTTTTAAGACTTAACAGAACAGTACCCAGCCTTCTAGTCTAATTAGACACCCTCCGTGACCTGGAGGAGGCCTGAGAGGTTGTGCCTTGGTCACTCCTTCACAGGCCTCAGCGGGCCTAGAGGCTGGAGCCGAGACCCCCGTCACCTGCTCATTGCTTTTGAACCTCATGTGTAGGCCCACTCTGGACCTGGGACCAGGACCATGTGATTAAGGGCTGGTGCCAGGTCCTCCCGAACTGTGCAGGCCTGGGTCTCTCTGTGCTGGATCTTGGGCCTCTTTCTGTCTTGGGGCACGGAATACAATAGGGAGACAAACCCTGCTCTCCTAAAGTCTCCTGGGGAGCCCTAGTCTGGGCTCCAAAAACGGCTCACTGGCTTTCTCCATGTGGAAGAGTAGCCCAGGGCTTTCTCCAGTATCCAGGCAGAACAGCACAGCGGTTAGAGTGGCTGGCCTTGGAGCCAGAAGAACTGGCCCAGCTTCCTTCCAGCTCTAAGTCCAGATACAATCATCGTTGCCGGCTGTCTTCTGAGCACTGTAGATATCCCCCACGCAACTTCTCCAAGACAGAACTTTGTCTCTCCCATCACCTCCTCCAAGCTCCCCTCTCTCTGCCCCCTAGGCTTGCGCAGTCGACACCACCCTCCGCTATTCTCCTTCCTTCTGTCTGCAATGCTTCCTTGCGTTGTCATTTCTCCCTGAGCCTCAGTTCTTTATCTGTAAAGATCTGTAAAGAAAGAGAGTTGGACCTGAGAGGTTTTTGGTTCTTTCTATATAATCTTGAACTCTCCTGCATTCACCCCCTTCTCTGCCCTCCCCCAGCCCCCACCGTGTTCTTGCCTGATCATTGCAATCTCCATTCCTCATTCGCCCCCGTGGCCTGCTCCTCTCTAGGATGAAGTCCAAGTTACCTCGTGCTCTAGCCCCAGGTTCCCTCTCCTGCATGCCAGCCTTGCATCAGCCCCTGCAGCCCTCTGCCTGGCTGTCCCCCGTTCTGGGAATGTTCTCCCTCTTTAGCCCCGGTTCTTAGGGCACCAAACTTCCTTCGGCGCCCAACCCAAGCACTGCCCCCCTCCCCTGCAGGAAGACCATCCTGCCCCTCTCAGGCCCTGGTCCAAGGTCTCTGCCTCATAACCATGGCTTGATTGACAGCTCTTTGAGGGCGGGGGCAATCACATAACAAGCACTTAAAATGTTTATGGACTGATTGATTTTGTGTTTAATTATCTCCTTTTTGTTTCTTTCAGTCATGTGTTGACTCTCTGTGGCCCCATTTGGGGTTTTCTTGTCAAAGATACTGGAGTAGTTTGCTATTTCCTTCTCCAGTCCATTTTACAGATGAGAAAACTGAGGCGAAAAGGATGAAGCCGGCTGGCCAAGGTCACTAGCTTCTAAGTGTCTGAGGCAGGATTTGATCTTAAATCTGGCACTCAGCACTCTGGCGCCACCTAGCTGCCCATATACAGAAATATGTACACATATTAATAAAAATGAGACATAAGGTTTGTCAAGTGTTTTTTGATTGGTTGTCCCAACAACCTGGGGAGCAGGTACTGTTATTGTCCACATTGTATAGAAGAGGAAACTGAGGCAGGCGGAGGTGAAGTCGCTTGTTCCGGCCGCAGGGCTATCTGAGGGGAGACTCGTGCAGTGTTCCACCTCCCAGCCTGGGTGACCCCGAGTATTCTCTACGCTGACGCTTCTCATACTTCCCCAGCTCCTCCGGGGCCTGTGCCCCTCACACAGCCAGCTGGCGGCTGGGCACAGAGACACGGATGTTTCACGGGCATCTTCGGCTCAGCGTGTCCGAAGCGGAGCTTGTTCCGGGCTGGGAGACCCAGACACGGGCAAAAAGCCAGGCCCTGCTCGAGGAGCTGACCGTGTGGGGAGGGGGCGCCACAGCCAGGTTGGGGGCACCCAGTGTCAGGAGAATTCCTGAGGGAGGCCTGGCAACACATGGTGCGGTTCTCTGCGTCTCATTCTTGAGAGCCTTTCGTGCTTCCTGAATTGACTCCCCCATGTGTCTTAGCCCCGTCCTTCTGAACCCCCGAAATTCAGGGTGCCCTGCAGGCGAAAGGGGCCTCACGTGCTGTTCCGTCAAGAACTCTAGAAAGGGTTAATTAGTCCCTTCGTCCCAAGGTTCCCGTCATTTCCACCCCAACAGACCATTGTCTGTACTCAAGGATCGGATACAGAATAGAATTTATTGCACCCTGTCCCTTCTGAAGGCAAGCCTTTCTACATTGTAGCTACCCTAGTGTCCAGCCCGGTAGATATACAGAGATGGTATTCTTCCTCCCCTTTGCCCCTTTTGTAACAACCTCTTGCAAGATAGTGAGTAAATACATTCTTTGGTAAGTTTGTGCTGTCCTTAAATAAAAGTATGTTGCTATATTTTAGTAATTTCTTTTTCTTTTCTTTTTTTTGCTGAAGCAATCGGGGTTAAGTGACTTACCTAGGATCACACAGCCAGGAAATGTTAAGTGTTTGAGGTCAGATTCAAACTCAGGTCCTCCTGACTTCAGGGCTGGTATTTTAGGGGGCACAGTGGATAGAGCAACAACCCTGAAGTCACGGAGATAGATGGGTCCCACGGATCCCTTCAATGTCTCTTCTGGGAGGTAGACACCAGTTGGAACTTGAAACCAGGTACATGGCAGACACGGGCACTTTGGGTCCTCCATCCAAAGCAGGAGCATATTTCCCAGGGCCTCCATGCTCACATGAGGAAAATGGGGGGTGTTTACAACTTGTGAACATCCCTTTAGCCTTTCACCTGTTAAACCCTGGGCAATCACACTGAGTTCCCTTGCCCACATCTCATTAACCGCCCTGACCCCTGATTTGCTCCTTTTTCTTCTTGTTTCCCTTTTCCATCTTCCAGCTGGGCTCATCTGCTCTGCCCAATGTTCCCTCTCCCTTCTGGGCACAGTCACCCAAATGCTTCTGGAAAGCACAGTTGAAGGAGCGACTGAGCCTGGGACTCGCTTGTCCAAAACACTCCCTGGCAACTGCTCCCCAGTATGTCTTATGTTAGGCTTTTTGAGGTCAGGGACTGTACGATTTCTTCTATTTTTATGTCCAGCTCTTTGTAAAGTACCTGTCACTTGGTAAGCAAAAAAATGCTCCTTCATTCATTCTTTCATGTCTTCCTCGGGTCCCTTAGATTGAGCTCTTCTTCAACTCTGCCCAGAAATCCCCCCGATCTCTGTCTCCCACACTCTCTCTCTGATTTACACAACTCCCAGACCATCCAAATCAAATGAACCACTATGGGTTCTATTGAGAAAAAAAAAAAGAATAATAATAACAAATACTTCTGATTTCAAAAGATAGCTTTATGATTACAAACCGGGAAGGAAGGAAACAGGCATTTAAGTATTTTTTATATGCCGTCAAGGCCAAAGTCCTCCACCGTATCCCAGCCAGCTCTAGTCTCCTGATCTATATTTTGCTCCTGGATCCAGATGGTTCTTGGGAGAAAGTGAGGCCGGTGACCTTGCATAGCCCTCTCTCACTTAGATCCAATTCACATGCAAGTCATGACATCACCTTCCTGAAGTCGTGGACAAATAACACCCAAAATAACCAGGTGCTGTGCTGAGTGCTTTACAGATATCATCTCATTTGATCCTCACAGTAATCCTGGGAGATAGATGCTATTATTATTCTCATTTTGAAAATTATTCTGGGGCAGCTAGGTGACGCAATGGATAGAGCAGCAGACCTGAAATCAGGAGGACCTGAGTTCAAATCTGGCCTCAGAAACTTAACACTGTGTGATCCTGAGCAAGTCACTTAACCCTAATTGCCTCAAGAAAAAAATAAAAAATAAGTAAAAATTAAAAAAAAGAATAGAAAATTATTCTCATTCCTCCAAGGGAGGAAATTGAGGCAGAAATCACTGGTCCTCTTGTCGAGAGTCATATAGCTTATAGAGGTCTTAGGCAAAAATTGAACTCGGGTCTTGATCACTTGTCTAGGACTCTATTCACGGCACAGAGCTGCCTCTCCGTAAGTATGCAGCCAGTACTTTTTTATTTTTTATTATAATTTTTTATTATACATTTTTATTTACAGGACATATGCATGGGTAATTTTGCAGCATTGACAATTGCAAAACCTTTTGTTCCAACTTTTCCCCTCCTTCCCCCCCACCCTCTCCCCCAGATGGCAGATTGACCAATACATGTTAAATATGTTAAAATATAAGTTAAATACAATATATGTATACATGTCCAGACAGTTATTTTGTCAGCCAGTACTTTCAAGAATTAATCCCATTTTACAGTTAAGTATATTGAGATTGGAAGAGAACTTGCCCAGGTTCACATAAATGATAAAATAATCACGTCAGTTCTTAAGGCCAAAGTGCATTCTGAATCACAGCTAAAAAGTACCAGGAAGCCCCTTACCCTAAAACAGGCACTCTAGTGCTTGAAATTCCATTATTAGAGAGTTAGTCCTTTGAGTTTAGCATTGTTCTCAATCTTTTTAAGAAAGTCAGCCGTCCCTGGAATGAGTTAGCTGGCATTTACCAAGTACATTTCATGGGCAAGGAAGAGGCAGGTAAGTGGCTAGCATGCTTGACCTGGAGTCTTCCCTTACTAGCTGGGGTGCAGGGCAAGTCATTTAACCTCTGATTGCCTTAATTTACTGGAGGAAGAAATCGCAAAGCACTCCAGTACTGGAGTGCTTTGCGATTTCTTCCTCCAGTTTCTATGCTCCAACCCCCCCCCTCCCTGGGCAGGTTTGGGGTCCCAAAGAGTCAGATATGAACGGACAACAGCAAAGTACCAGAGGGGTCCACAAGGAAAGGAAAAAGTCAGTTCCTACTTCCAAGTAGTTTAATGGTGAAGACAACACGCAAATAGCTATGGACAAATAAGGTAAAGACAACATGAACTGGAGGTAACCTCAGAGAGAAGCCATGCTTTAAGGGTATTTATGCTCCAAGGAAGAGATTGGTCCATACCTGAAGTTCCTGGATGTGAAAATGGGATACAGAGAGTGAAGGGAAGGTTTGGTTGAAATCTCTGGGAATTCTATTTCCCCAGCCTGTCTTTTTATTGCATTTTTTTTTTCTTTTGCTGAGGCAATTGGGGTTAAGTGACTTGCCCAGGGTCACACAGCTAGGAAGTGTTAAGTGTTTGAGATCAAATTCGAACTCAGGTCCTCCTGACTTCAGGGCTGGTAATCTATCCACTGCACCACCTAGCTGCCCCCATTTTTTTTTTAAGTGAAAAGAAGGTAGGGAAAGTATATCCTGGGATCCAGAAGGTCACACTGCCCTTAGGCTACCTGAATACCAGTTCCCCCCCCCCCCCCCAGAGATTTGTGTGAATGTTTTATTCATTGGAAAAGGAAGGAGAAATTAAATTAAAATTACATTTTTTTTAAACATATAAAAAATATATATTTAAAAGCCCTGGGCTTTAGACTGAGGCCCAAGGGAAACAGAGCAGGACTGAACAAGCAGTTAGTGGTGTTTAATTTAACCAACATTTACTAAATGTCCACTGTATGCTGAGCACCATGCTAGGCATTGTGGGTGCAAATGTGATCGTTGTTCTTGTCCTCAAAGAACTTCCTTTTAGTTGGGGCGGGCAGATGGAACAGATAGATGGCTCTAAGTAAAATTCACCCCAATGGTTATCTGGAATCCTGGATTCCACAAGCTGGAAGAATATAACAATAATAATAACAATAATGTGGCTGAAGGTTTGCCAAGTGTTTTAATTTACTTTCATCTCATTTGAACTCAGAACCACCTCGAAAAGCTGGCACTAACGTTTGATTATCCCAATAAGAGAGAGAGGTTTGGAGAAAGAAAGGGAGCTGTCAATGGTCCCTTGGCTAGTAAACCCCAGAAACTGGATTTGAATCCAGATCTTTATTCCAAGGCCATTGCTTTTGCCTGGAAATTCTAAATTTTTGAAATTTTTGAAAATTTAGATTGAAAATTCAATCTAAAATTGATAAAAATCTATTTCAATTGTTTGTTTTGGCATTTTAATTATTAGGCAGTATGGCTGAATGGATAGAGAGCTGCTGGCCTTGGACTCAGGACCCCAAGGTGAGGGCCACCTCTGATGGGTACCGGCTGTCCCGCAGGGCTAGAGGTAGCCAAGAACTGTGGGTTACAGAGGAGGTATCCACCAGCCATAGTGGAGGGAGTTTCTCCAGCTGGGAGTTCCCTGAGTTGATCATGATCACAGGGCCAGCCTCAATCCCTATTAATTACAGGCAAAAACACTGATTGATTGATTGGTTAGATTGGATTGGATTAGATTGATGATAGGATTGATTTGGAAGGGGGAGAGGGTGCTGTTTATTGAACTGTCAGTAATTTTTCACCTGCCTCTCTAGTGTCCCACTTCCTACCCTACCCCATCCCTATGAAAACAAAAAAGTTTGAGAACACCGAGAAATTAATTATAGCCTCTCTCCATTTTATCCTGTGGTGAAGGAAAGAATGTTGGGTTTGGAGTCTGGGTATGACCCGGATCCGAATTTCATCTCCTCTTAGGTCTCCCCTTCAGAGGGACCCCCTTTATTTATGTCCCTCTCTGTAACCCAGATTTATCCCAGTGATCCTCTTTATTTTTATCTCTCTCTGTAACCCCTGGATTTAGCCCAGTGACCCTTTTTTTTGTCCCTCTCTGTGACCTGGGTTTAGCCTGGTGACCCCTTTTTTTGTTCCTCTCTGACCCCGGGTTTAGCCCGGTGACCCCTTTGTGTCCCTCTCTGTGACCCGGGTTTAGCCCGGTGACCCCTTTTTTGTCCCTCTCTGACCCCGGTTTAGCCCGGTGACCCCTTTGTGTCCCTCTCTGTGACCCGGGTTTAGCCCGGTTACCCCTTTGTGTCCCTCTCTGTGACCCGGGTTTAGCCCGGTGACCCCTTTTTTTGTCCCTCTCTGACCCCGGGTTTAGTCCAGTGACCCCTTTTTTTGTCCCTCTCTGACCCCGGGTTTAGCCCGGTGACCCCTTTTTTGTCCCTCTCTGACCCCGGGTTTAGCCCGGTGACCCCTTTTTTTTGTCCCTCTCTGACCCCGGGTTTAGCCCGGTGACCCCTTTGTGTCCCTCTCTGTGACCCGGGTTTAGCCCGGTGACCCCTTTTTTGTCCCTCTCTGGCCCCGGGTTTAGCCCGGTTACCCCTTTGTGTCCCTCTCTGTGACCCGGGTTTAGCCCGGTGACCCCTTTTTTTGTCCCTCTCTGACCCCGGGTTTAGCCCAGTGACCCCTTTTTTGTCCCTCCCTCTCTGACCCCGGGTTTAGCCCGGTGACCCCTTTTTTGTCCCTCTCTGACCCCGGGTTTAGCCCGGTGACCCCTTTTTTTGTCCCTCTCTGACCCCGGGTTTAGCCCGGTGACCTCTTTGTGTCCCTCTCTGTGACCCGGGTTTAGCCCGGTGACCCCTTTTTTGTCCCTCTCTGACCCCGGGTTTACCCCCGGCCCGGCGGACCGTGACCATTACACGAAGTCCTCGCGGATGCTCTGCAGGAGGCGGGTGTTGCACGCCTCCCTCGGGCCTCAGTTTCCCTTTCCCTAAGACAAGGAGGGGTCGGGCCGGGGGCTCCGGGGCCCGGGAAGCTCCTGAGCCGTGTTGTTTACATGTGTTTCTCCGGTGTGGGCTTTTTGGAGTTAAATGTTCATAAAGAAATAAAACATGGATTCTTTCTTCGCTGAAGAAAAATTGAATTGAAATAAAAAAAAGCCGGGCCACCTCTGACCTCGTGGCCCCTCCCTCCCCACCCTGCGCAGGAGCTGAAAACCAATTCCCCCAAAAGTTTGCCAAGTTCATCCTCCAGGGGGGAGAAATCCTAAGGCTGGTCGCGGAAAAAAGACAGACAGACCGCGGGATTCGGGCCCGGGAGAGCGCGTTTGGCGGCGGGGCGTGCGGGGCGGGATCGGGGAGGGCCGCCGGCCGCGTCCCCCGGGCTCGCCCTCCGCAAACTTTGAGCTCCCTTCCCGGTGATGTATGGAAACTATACTGCATTGTGGGTGTCAGTATAAGTGACGGCCATATTTGCCGGTGCCGGCGGAGCCGTAAACAAAAAGTGGGCTGGGGAGCCAGGGCGCGGAGGCGCTCCACCGCATCGCGGGACCTGCGGGCTCGGGCGCCGCTCGCCTCCCCGGGCATGTCTTACAAGCCCAACTTGAACGCCCACATGCCGGGCGCCTCCCTGAACCCGGGTAAGTGAGCCCCCGGGCAAGTGCAGGGGAAGTTTGGCGGCCCCGGCGGTGCCCCCGCAGCCCCGCGCGCCCCGGAGCCGGACACAAAGGGAGCGCCGGGGGCCGGGGGCGGCCGGGGGCCGGTGCCCGGCCGGGTTCGGGCCGAGCGCCGCTGCCCGGCCGCCATGATTCCGGCCCCCCCCGCGCCGCCCCCCGCCCCGCAAAGTTCCCCCGCCGGGCCGCTCTCCGGTGGCCCGGGGCCGGGGCGCGGGGCGCGCGGCAGCCGGCTCGGGTGGCCCCGCTTGCGGGCCGCCGCCGCCGCCGCGCTCCGGCTCTCCTGGCCGCCTCCGTGGTCCAGCCTGCCGGCCCGGGCGGCCGCCCGGTGGGAGCGGGGAGGGGGCGCCGGGGCTCGGGCGGCCGCCGGGGATGCCGCCGCCGCCGCCGCCGCCGGGAGGGAGGCTCTTTTTCTGGTCTCCCCCCCCTCCCGCTTTAAGCTTTTGGGCGGCTCGGCGAGGGCCCCTGCCGGCGGCTCCGGGGAGCGGCTGCCCCGAGTGTGTGCGAGTGCGTGTACGGATCGGGCCGGGCCGGGGGCCGAGAGGGGCCGCGCGCCGAGAGCCCGGGCCGGGGGTGCGCCGGCGAGTGCGCGGGGCAGGGTCCGGCGGGCGCGCGGCCGGCGCGGGGGGCGGGGAGCCGAGCTTGGGAAGGGTGCGTGAGTGTGAGCGGGGTGCGTGTGCAAATGGGACACCGAGGGACGGGGATGCAAAAGTAGTTTGTTTTTTACAGCACGTGTGTAAAAGTGTGAGTGTGCCGTGGGGGGGCGGGGATGGGGGGCACGGGAATACGGCTGCAGGAGGCAGGAAACTAGGGAGGCTGAGGGCAGGGGGTCCCTGCGTCCTCGCGAGGAAGGCACGGGGGAGGGGGAGGGGGTAGGGAGCGGGGTTAGGAGCCGGCGTCTGCGGTGCAGGCCTGGGGGGGGCAGGGCCTAGGGCGCCCCGGGTACTGAGGTGACATCTCTGAGGTTCCCGTCGGGGTTGGCCCGGGGGCTTGGGGGAGGGGGAGTCGGGTGAGTAGGGACGGAAAAGTTTGCAGGATCCCCGTACGTGGCCCCCTGGGGTGCCCTGGGGTACTGGGGGGTCGCGGTGCCCTAAACTGAGGGGTCTAAAAAAGGAGGGAGCGCCGGTGTGCTCCCCGAGGAGCTCCTTCCTTGGGTGCCAGGTCTGGGGAGTGGGGGAGGAAGGGGGAGAGGGTGGGCCCGGCAGCCTGGGTGTGCCTCATGGAGGAGTCATCCCGGGCTCCCATCTTCCAAGTGCTGAACTCTGACCCCTTACACGCCCAGGCTGGGGCTGGGGCACAGTGCCAGGGAGGGAAGCTTGGGGGGCAGGGGGAGAAAGTCTGGGGGGGGGCGTGAGAGGGCCCCGGAGCAGCCCCTTGGTCCCACCAGGTGGGCATGTGGTCGAAGGACAAAGACAAAGTGGCCACCATGTTCCCCTTCAGCGCTCGCATCTCAGAGCCGGTGACCAGCCCTGGCTCCCCTGGGAAGACACAAGCACTGGATCTCTCTCTGCTGACTCTCATTCACGGTGGTTATTTGGGGGGGGGGTAGCCTCCGGCCTGGTTCAGGGGCCGTCCTGCCCCGGGCGCGGGGGCACGTCCTGCCCCAGCCCTGCCTGTGGCTCCCAGGCGCTGTCACTGCCCCTCCCTCCGTGGGGGCTCCTTCCTCTCGGGGCCACTTCCCTCCGGCTGGGGTGGTCAGCTGCCGGGCACTTCTCCTCTCCGGGGGAGGGGGCGCCTCCTCCTGCCCCCCGGGGTCCTCCTTGGTCACATCCCCATTCTTCTCCCCTGCCATCTGCATCCAAGATGGACTCTCCTCTCCTCTCTCCCTCTCCTGTCATTATCCCTCACACACCAGCCCTGCCTCCTGCTAGTAGGAATGCCAGCCCGTGGCCTAAGGCCAACAGAGTTAGACAAAGCCCGAGTCCTCCCCTCGCACATCTCACCCTCCCAGTGACGTGACTGCAGCTCCAGCTCGGCCCCTTCCCTCTTTCCTCCCTTCCCTTCCCTGCTCCCTTTCCTTCTCTCCCCTTCCTTCCCCTTCCCTCCCCCCTCCCTTTCCTCTGGCTCCCTTCCCTCCCTCCCTTCGCAGCTGCAGCAGCCACCTCCACAGGGGCTCTGCCCCCCTTCCTGGACAGTGCCTCGGTGCTCCCCCCGGCTGGGCTGGGAGCAGACCTCCCCCTTGGGAGCCGGCCAGGACCCCAACCGGTCCTGTGGGGGGGCTGGGAGGCCGGGGCTGGGGCCCGGGTCTTTGTTTGGGCCTGAGGGGAAGGCTGGGGGGGGCAGGGGGCGGGCACGCTCCCTCCTGCCCCGAAGATTTTCCTGTCCTTTGCCAACCCCTGCCTGGCTCCCGAGCCCTCCCAGAAACGCTGCGTCTGCCTCACACAGCGCTTCATTGTCTGGGATTTTCCAGAGAGGCTGACGTGGAGTTCAGGGATTTCTTGGTTTCTCTTCCCATCTTGACCCCCTCCCTTCCTCCCTGCTCCTCCCCCCTCTGGGATCCCAGGGGGTCATTTCTTTTCAATCTGCCTCCAGGCCCGAGTCCCTGGCGAGCTGGGCCCATTGATCATTGTTCTCCGTGTCTCAGCTCCAGGTCAGGGCCCCCCCAGGAACCAGCATCCTAATGAGGGCCAGACTGGGGGGAGAAGCAGCAGCTCGTTAGCTGTCCTTTCTCTGGGACAGAGGATTATGGGGGCTGCTGAAGGCAGGGCTGGGGAGAACGGCAAACTTCTCCCTGTCTGCCACCTCCCCGCAGCCCACCCCTCCCCCCAAGGCTTCCTGGCTTGGTGTATGGGGGGCACGGCTTCCTCGCCCAGCCCCCCAGCCTCTGAGTAGGGAGGGGAGATGGAAGGAGGGAGAAGTCACCCAGTCAGGGCTGGCTCCCTCCACCTGCACCTGAGACAAAGCAGCCCCATCCTCAGACACTGGGTTTCCAAACAGGAAGCATTTATTAGACTCCTACTGTGTGCCAGGTGCTATGGCCAGGACTGAAACGATGGAGAGAAAGGAACCAGAATTCCTTCCTTTCCCCCATCTCCTCCCCCAGTCTGGTAGCCTTTCTCCTGGGGCCATAAGGGAAAGAAGAGAAGGGAAAAGGAATAAGAAGACAAGAGGTAGAGGGGAGAAGAAAGGAGATCCGAAGCGAAGGCATTTTACTAGTCCTCCAGCATCTCTGCCCCAGGAGAAGCAGACAGGGCTTCCACCTCCCCATCCTTCCCCCATTCATGCCTCCGGCCCTCCCAGAGCAGCAGTGGTCCCCGGCCTTATCTGACGAGAGGTCCCCGGCCCTGGCAGAGGGGCTAGGGGCTGAAGGAGGCGGGCACTGGGGCTGGGCCCCGCAGCCTATGGGACTCACGGCAGCGCCGGCACTTCTCAGGACGTCACCCAGGGTGTCCATGCCCCAGTCCTGGGTGGCGACCGTCAGGATCTCTTAGCTTCCCTGAAAATGCAGTTCAGCTGGCATCTCCTTCCTGCCAGAGATCTTTGCCAGTCCCTTGTTGGTGCCCTCCCCCTCCCCTATTTACATGACACTTCCTATGTATAACACCTTACAATCCTTATTTAGTGTTCACAACAACCCTGGGAGGTGAGTGCCATGATTATGCCTGTTTTGCAGGTGAGGAAACTGAGGCAGGCAGTTAGTAAGTGACTTACCTGGGGCATAGAGTCAGTCAATAGCTGGGGTTGGATTTGTGGTGCTTCTGGCTGTGGGCCCAGGGCTTTATCCCGTGCACAGCTTTACTCCTTAACATATAGTAGGTGCTTAATGGATGCGCCCCTAATGAATGAATGGACACTTAAGTGTTGTTACCTCCACTTTATTCAGGACCACGAAGCCAGTGTCTGAGGCAGGATTCGAACACTGCCGACTGGGCCTTGAAGGCCCCCTGGGAAATGTGAAGGGACATCTCTCTGTCCAGGGTGGGAGCTACCCCGTTGTCCCCTTGTGCTGGGCAGTGCTGCGGGGGCCAGGACTCCTCTGCCCCAGGACTGTCTGTCCTAATTAGGGGAGCGAAGCATCCTAGAGAAGAGCCCTCCCCCAAATTTAAGGAGCAAAATGGAGGCTCCTGTGGAGCTGGTGCTGGGGGGGGGGGTTCAGCCTGGGGTCGTGCCCTAGAGAATCTGGCTGGCCACCTCGAGGAACTTGATTTTCTTCTGTATTTCTGAACTTGACTTTCTTCCTTTGTATGAGAAGAAAAATAGGAAAGGGACAAAGGATGGTCCTGGCAGAGGGTCTCTGGGAGCTTCCTGCAACTCCAACCTTCCCTCCCCAATTCTAGGAGCACGGCCCGGCTCCCTGGCTGGCCCTGGCACCGGGGGCTGCCTTTGGGGCCCAACCTAGGCTCTGCAGAGGCTGACAGGCCTCCTGGGGGGGTGGCAGCGGCTGGGGGGGGCAGCACTCCCCCGCCCACCCTGCTTGGGAGCGTGTGGGGAGCGTGTGTGCGTGCAAAGGCGAGCTGCGGAGGAATAGGTACATTCTCCATGGTTACTGCTGCTTGCGATTCTGCAGGACGCTCTTCGCCAGCTGGCTGATGGCCACTCGCGGCTCCAGTATGGGGGTGCGTATGCTGGGGGGGGGGGCAGGGCCAGAGGCTCCCTGACCAGCAGCTCTGCTGGGCCCGTCTGGAGGAGTAAGGGGAAGGCCGGCCTGGGCTGAGGGGTCAGGCCCGGGGGAGGGGGACGTCAGGGGTAGCGGGCCTGCTCTAGAGCCCCCACACAGGGCCCTCCTCTTAGGAAGGAGCGCTGGCCTTGGAGTCCGAGGCCCCCCTGCCCCTTGTTTTCCTGGCTGATTGCAGGAGCCTCAGTTTGGGGCGGGGATGGGCCTGGGCTCCTCCACTGACCCCTCACTTCCCCAGGCTCTGAGCTGGTGGGGCTCGGATTTGTCCAGAGGCCCATGGGGGCACCAAGGCTGAGGAAGAAGAGGGAGGCCCTTTCCCCCACACTGAGGCCCCCCAGAATTCTCTGGGGCCCGGCTCTCCTGGAAGCAGCTCCAGCCAGAGGCCCGGAGGGCAGTTCTTTGTGTGCCGTGGGCCTCTCTGGGGTTAGGGCTGTGTGAGGGTTTGGAAAACACAGAGAGTGATGGGGAGGGGGAGGGGAGCCAGGGAAGAAAGGAAACAAAAGCCGGCTTACAGCCTGGGGGACTCAGGCTGCCCATTCTTCCCCTCTGACCATGAAGGATTGTGAGCTTCATTCTGCCCCCACTTTTCTGTCCAGAAAGGGGAAGACAATGTGTGCATTTACAAGTATGCTAAAAACAAATACAATGTCAGTTTGGGGGGAAGAATCAGGAAGGGCTTCCTGGAGGAGGTAGCATCTTAGCTGAACTGTAAAGGAAACCAGGGTCCTCAGGGGTGGCACTGAGGTTGGGGGAGGGTCTGGGGAAGATGGGAGGCAGAGCCTGGAATCCAGGTATGGCTGAGCTGGGTGAGAGGCGCCTCCTTTTCTCTGTTCCTCCCCTAGGGCCAGGGCCTGCAGACTGTGGCCCAAGCATCCCAAGCTCAGGTTCTCTGGGGCTTCCCCTCCATCCCTGCTCCCATCTTACAACCCCATGGGGGTAGAGAGTCCTGGGCCGCCTATCCTGCTGCGGGCCTGCTGAGATGCTCTGGAACGACCGGCCAAACCAGATTTTCTGGAGAATGGTTGTGGGGTGTCCCTGACAACGCTGCTTAGGTGCCCCCCCCCTGCTTCTCACCCTGACAGTTGCTTGGCCCCCTGCTTCTCAGATGCCTCATTCCCCTCCTCAGATGCTTCCCTGGCTCCCTGTTACCTCTGCTGGGCAGTTTAAAGCCTTTTCCATTTGTCTTGAGAACACACTCTGTTCTTGGCACACAGTAGGTGCTTAATAGGTACTTGTTTCCTCCTTCCTCCTCATCAGATTCGCCCTCCAGTTACACCCTTATCCAGCCAGTCAAACCAGCCTCCTAGCTGTTCTCCACATACATCTCCCATCTCCACACCTTTGCACAGGCCAAGCCTCCCTCCCTGCACTGGCTCTTGCAAGGCTTAGCTCCATGTCCTGTCAGTGGAGCTTCCCGAGCCCCTCCCCAGAGTTCTCTGCATTTACTCCCCTCCTTCTTCCCCCCAAGCTCTCTTCTTCCAATTGATTGGCAGCTCCTTGAGGGCCGGCTCAATGGTTTTGTTACTCTGTGTGCCCAGCGCTTGGAGGGGGTAGGGCCTCCACACACGCTGATTGGACTGATTTAATCATGATGGCTAACTCCAGCACAACTTGGGGAAGGGGAGGGAAGGGGGAGAGGACAGACACACAGACATAGACACAGAGATATAGACGAAACATAGACAGACACACACACAGAGACAGCGAGGAAACAGAGACATTCACAGACACAGGCATAGAGACAGAGGGACATAGAGAGATTTAGAAAGATATAAAGACATAATACCCACCCAGAGACATGGAGACATACACACAGACAGGCACAACAGACATGGGGAGACAGCCAGCCTGAGAAGACAGATTCACAGGGACAGGCCCTCCAAGCCCACCTGCCCATCAGCTGAGATCTCGAGGAACGAGATGGGCACATCAAGGGTCTGGGAGCCGCTGCCAGGCCAGATCTGAACGATGGTGAAGGGGATCCCTGAGGTCAGTGGTGCTGGGCTTTGGGCCCCCGCCTACACGGACCCCTCTGATGTTTTCTGGCTCATCTCCTTCCAGTGTGAGATGAGGAAGCTAAGGCCTAAGGAGGCTGGGCATTTTGCCCGGTGCCCCCACCAGGTGAGCCAGATAGCCGGCAGTTATTGCCCTCGTGGGACAGCGAGTTCAGGGTAGGGTACCTGGTGATGCCAGATGAGCCAGGCAGATGCTGGAGGCCTTCATGGCCGGTGGGGCAGCAGGGCCCTGCGGCGGGGGCACTGGCCTTGGGCCTGGATTCTTCCTTCCCCTTCGGCTTTGGGCAGAGCCCGGCCTTGGGTCCTCAGCAGTAGTCTGGCCCTCCATGTCCCTGAGAGATGTCAACCCCAACCTAGGTCCAGTCCCAAGCTCCCTTCCCTCAGATGCTGGAGGAATTGTCCTAAGGCTCTTTTCACCTTCGCTGTTTCTTACTAGTCCTCGCTTCTGTAGAGGTTCATCCCCAGTTCTGCCTCCAGCAGGACCCTCCCTGGCTTCTCCCCCCTCCCCGGGGGTTGAGTTCAAAACCACTCTGCAGCTCTGTGACCCTGGGCAAGCTACTTATCTTTTGTCTGCCTCAGTTTCCCGATTTGCCAAATGGGGAAATGCACATCTCCTAAGGTGGTTGTGGAGTCCAAATGAAACATTTGTAAACCAGCCCAGTGTCTGGCCCCAAGGAGGTCCTTCATACCATCTCTCCTGTTTTATGTGTGTACACATACATACACAAATACATAAACATACACCCATACTTATACATGTGTATATACACACACAGATATATACATTTTTAGGGGTGTGTGTATGTGTGTGTGTGTGTCCTATTGATTGTGAACTCCTTGAAGGAGAGGAACAGCTGTGCGCTTGTGTTTTGACCCCAGCACCCAGCACAAAATTTGGTCCCAGGAGATGCTGCTTAAATATTTTGATTGAATAGTTGATAGTAACAACGGCTTTCTAGACCATTGGAAGCAGGGAAGCAAAATGGTTATTCACTTACTCTTAGAGAGTTTGTCTGTTCTTGTGGGAACCTAGAATGTGTGCAACGAACGGATGAATGAAACAGCATTGATTAATACTTCCTCCGTGCCCAGCCCAGTGCTGGGGATATAAAAGCATGCGTTCCTTCCTTCCAGGACCTCATGTTCTGATAGGAGGAGGGTGTCTTAGATGGCCCGAAGTGGAACAGTAGGGCCATTCTAGAGGCAGGGATGGGAGGAGGGTGATTTGATTAGTTTTCAGAATAAAAGGTGGGAATAGTGGGGTGGGATGGGCAGGTTTTGAGAACTGAGACCCATCTATCTAAGCATGCTCTCTCCCCAAGTTGGGGTCAGTAGATGGAAAATGGCCCAGGCTGCAGAAAAAATAGTCCAGTGGAGGCAGAGTGGGAGGTGAGGCTGCAAAGGTAAATTGGCCTCCAACTGTGGAGAGTCCTGAATGCTGCAGAAGGCTTTAGGTCTCAGTAGAACACATCCCTTGGGGGGGGGCAAAAACTTTTTTTTGTCTCTAATACATTTACATAGAGCCTACTATGTGCCAGGCCCTATAGCACTTAAGTTTTATCTCATTTGATCCTCCTTCCCTGGGAAGTAGATGCTATTATTCTCATTTTACAGATGAAACTGAGGCAAACGGAGAAAACTCCCTTACTAAGGGTCACACAGGCAGTAAGTAAGGCCCAAGGCCAAATTTGAAGTTGGGTCTTCCTGACTCCAGGCCCAGCACTGAGCCAGTTAGCTGTGCCTGGCACAGTGTCTGGGATAGGGTAGGCTCTTTAAGGCATATTTGTTGAATTTCCTTAAATTGGCCTAATGAAGTAGGTGCTAACTGGAGAACACTGAGTCAAGTGCTTCCCACCTTACACTCACCTCCATTTCTGTCACCCATTGAAACTTTTTTTTAATTACTCCATTTTACTTCTTAGAAATGATTCTGCTTTAGTTGCCCTTTTTGGGGGGTGGATCTTAAATATCCCCTCAAAATCCAGCAGAACATAGAGAATTCACTAGGAAACTGTGAATCTCCATTTCATTCTACTTGCTTAAAAAAAAAAAGCATTAATAAATTGTAAACATTACTTTCAAAACTGCCCTACTTCATTGTGCTTTCTTAATTTCTATTTGCAGCTGTGCATTTAAAATGTTACACTAGCCCTTTCTTTTTTTGCATCACTATCGCACCTCCTCCACATTTCTCCCATAAAACTGAGAAGGAAAAAGAATCTTTTGAGGCTTAATGAAGGAAAAGGACTCAGCAGTAGGACCATGGCCCCAAAGGTTTGTCTCTTTCTGTATCTGGCTCCTGCCCCCTTACTTGGGGTATAGTAATTGAGCATTGGATGGACCAAAGGTCTTCAATAATCCAAACTGGTTTTCTTTAGTGTTTCATTCTTTGAATTGTTCTTCTGGTTCTGCCTACTTTATTGTTCACAATACCCAGGATTCTCAGAAATTCTCTCATTCATGTTCTTTTTACAGTGTACTCTTGTATACTGTTACATCCATATACAAGCTAGTTGGGTTCTTAATTGTCTGAGAGTCAGTGCAGTATGGCAAATCTTTGTCTCTCCCCCCCACCCCAATTCTTTTAATCAGCCCTTTTGGGATGAGAAAGTTTGTGATGATTCCCTCCCCAGGATTACCCTCTCTCTTAACCACCCCCCTCTCTATCCTGCCTTGTTTCCCTGTTGTTTGTTTTATTTCTATACCAAATTATATATCAATTTGTACAACTGTGTGTACACATGTTTAATCATCCTTTGTCCATTTTAGAAGTGAGTTTCTCTGATACATCTTCCTCTCTCTTCTGATGAACTGCAGTTAGGAGGAATAGCAAATTCCATCTCCCCTTTCCCTTATTTTCTATAGTAGTATACTCCTTTCAGTCCTTCCTTCTTTTATCTCTTCAAACCCTTAGAATAGGTCCAGTCAACCCCAGGATTGATGTTCTTTCTTACTCCTCTTCCCCAAATGCCCTTAAAAGTATCCCTTAAGGGACACACTTGTTTTTGTGTGTCATCATACATTTTATTCCACTTGCTTAAATAACATTTTCCGTAATAAATTTCTGTGGATTCATATTGACACTTCAAAATTACCACTCATTTTTGTGGGACAAGTTATTTGTAAGCCTCTAAGATTCCTCTATTCCAAGCTCTCCTATTACTTCTAGTTGAAGCAGCTAGCTCTTGTATGATCCTGACTGCCTACTTGTTATTTGAATTGCTTCTTTCTGGATAATTGCAATATTTTTCCTATGATAGTCACTCTGGATTTTGATATGACATTCAAGGAACTTTTCCTTTTGTGTTCCTTTTATGGGTGATAGGTGAATTTCTTCTATCCTCACTTTGTCCTAAAAGTTCTGAACTATTGTCATTTATGATTTCTTGAAATATCGTATAAAGGCTTTTTTAAAGCACATTTTTCAGAGAGAGCACACATTTCAGAGATTCTCAAATGATTTCTTTCTGATGTTTTTCCAGTCTTTTGGGTTTATTCTAATGTTTCTTGCTGTGTCAGATAATCATTGATTTGTTTGATTTATCCTACTTTGAACAGATTTCATTTCTCAGATAAAGCTTACCACTTTGTTCTTCTAGGCTGGCTATTCTTATTCTCCTAATTTTCACTTGGAGCTTTTAAAAAATTTATTTCTTGCTTCATTTCTTTCCTTGTGGAAAATCCATTTTTTCCTTTTGGTCTCTGCTTGAAGTTGTATTCATTCCTTTTGGGGAGATCTCTATGTTGAAAATCATTTTTGTTCTGGTTGGTCTTTCTTTTGGCTTCTGCTTTAGTTCCTGATTTGGAACTTATTGCTAGGTTCCCTCACTGCTGCACTCCTGAGGTACTGGACCCCTTCAGACTCCCTCTGAGCCCCCCCTAGGCCCCTGTACTGACCCCCACTCTCAAAGTCTGCCCTTTAGGATTGTTGGATGATCAGGACCTCCTCTGGAGTCTTTGTACAGAATGTTATGTAACTTCAAGCCCCCAATGTGAGCACAGCACCGAACACTGCTGGCTATTGCTCTCCAGAACCGCCCCCCCCACCCCGGGCCTTGCTCAGAACCTTTGGGCCCAGAGTTGTATAGACTCCATGTTTCCTGTTGTCAGAGGTGGGAGAAGTTGGCCCTGTTGGAGGGGATACCTTTTTCATCATTCATGGGCTTCTGGCTGATGGGGGATGACAGATTCTCGTTGGATTTTAAAAAAATCATTCCTTTATTGCTTTTTAATCATCTTCTGCCAGAACAATTTCATGGCTTTTGGAGATGATTGTGATTGTTCTGGTTCTAAGATTGGAAGAATATCTGATGGCTGTATCATGGTTGTCTTTTGTAATGAGAGGCAGTAGTAGTATGGGGGAAAGAGTCCTGGATCTGTAGTCAAAGGTGCTGGATTCAAATCACTTAATTCCTCTTTGACCTTTGACACTTCTTTTGATCTCTGTAGTCCTCAATATTCTTATCTATAAAACAAGGCTAGATGTCCTCTGAGGTCCCTTCATCCTGTAGATCTGTGATTCTAAAAGTCATCTAACTCCCTGTGCCTCAGTTTCTTCATCTGTAAATTGGGATCTGGGACACTTGTAACTACTTTCTTAATGGGGTTGTTGTGAAGAAAGCTTCTTTGAGATTTCACCTATGATTTTACTGGTATTTAAGCAATTCCCAGAGAGGAAACTGCCTCTGCCAAGGCCGATCTGCACTTGTGCACTTTAAGCCTTTGAAGAGCTGCCTGATTAAACGATTTGTCTAGGGCCAGACAGCCAGAATGTGTCAGAGAACAGCCTGCACCTCTGGACCGAGGCTTGCTTCTTAGCTTCTGTGCCTTGTTCTCCCCAGAGAATAAAGCCCTGAAAATAACAGATCAGGCCAGAAAGGGAGGCTGGGGTTGGGAGGGGACGGTTTAAGGCTGGCCAGGCCTCTGGCCTCTGCTAACTCTTGCCATGCTTTTCCTTTCTTTGGAAGGTGGGAGCGTCCACTCTCCTTCTGCCAGCATGGCAGCGTCCACCCAGTACCGGCAGCTGATCAATGACTACGGACCCCCATCTCTGGGCTACACCCAAGTAAGGCCAGAATCCTCTTTAACTTTCTATTTTGGGCTATTTCCGGCCTTAGAGATGGGAGGTAGAGGGAGGAAAGGCAGGGAAGAAGCCACTGTGCTCTGGGGATTGTCAGAGAATGACCCTGTAGCATCCTTTTTTTTTTTTTTAAATCCCCCACTTAAGTGAGGTCACACAGCTAGAAAGTGTTAAGTGTCTGAGACCAGATTTGAACTTGGGTCTTCCTGAATTCAGGACTGGTGCTCTATCCACTGCGCCACCTTGCTGCCCTTTTTTTGTTTTTTTTGTTTTTAATTTTTTAGCTTCCTTCTTAAAATGGTTTTGTCCTTGGGGAGCACCATAGAGATGGGCATCCCTGCCCACCCCCAAGGCACCCGACAATGTGGGCTGAGGCAGGTCAGAAACCTGCATGGCAGAAGGCACTTGAGCCCTTCCCATACCACCGTGCTAAGGAGCTACCCATTCTGGAGCTGGGGGCCGGTAAATAGGGAAAACTCGGAGTGTGAGGGATGGGGCAGGGCCCCAGGCATCCCAGGCTTCTCGGACTTCTTCAGAAGCCTCTTTCCTGATTCCTTGGGGTTCCCACTTGGCTCCTGGGGGACAAGGAAAGCCTGTGTTGGCATCGTTTTGTCTGCCCTGATCCATGGCTTGGAATGGCTAGTAAGGGGCTTGGATGGCAGGAGAGAAAATTGGATCCGGTGGGATCAGTTCTGTGTTCTTCAGCAGATGTTTATTCACAAAAGGCCAGAGGCCTTCCCTCCCCATCTGGCATAAATAGTTACAGGCTGGAAAGGCGGCTCTAGAACAGACTTTTCCAGCTCATGATGGAGGTCAGAGACTTAGGGACGAGACAGATCCAGCCGGCCAGCATGTTTGAGATAGCCACAGAGTCTCTTGGCAGTCGTGGTGCTTCCTAGGAGAAGTAAGGCCTAGAAGATCCGTGTGAAGGCCTTTAACAGCTCTTGGCCGGCCTTGGATATACAGGGGGAAGGAAGACCAGTACCTGGTCCTGTCTGGCCCAACAGGAAAGGTGGCCTCTGGGGCCCTAGTTTGGGTACCCCTCCCAAGAACGGGAGCCAAGCATCCACGCTTCCACCATCGGCCACGGTTGAGGCCCTGAGCTGGGAGAGGAGCTGCCCCCACGGTTCCAGAGGCAGGGACATTGTTACCTGTCTGGCCATTCAGAGGTGGGCCGATTGTTCCTTGGAACATAGAAGCCCATTGCTTGGGGGGGGGGGGGCGCAGAGCTCACCTCCTCATGCCCCGCCGAGCCTTCCTGTCCCAGGAAGAGAGGCAGGCGAGAGCCAGAGAGCGGGACCGGCTCAAAAAGCGTCGCAAGAGGGAGGACGGACTAAAGAGGACCCTGGAACGGCAGAGGAATGCGGAGGCCATGAAGCGCCGGCGGGAAGATGAGAAGGAAAGGGAGAAGGAGCGCAGGAAGGACCGAGAGGCCAAAAGGAGGCGCAGGGAGAACCTGGAGGAGAGGGAGCGGGAGCGGGAGAAAGACCGGGAAGCCAAGAAGAGGCGGCGGAGGGAGAAGAAGGAGGAGAGGGAGAAGGCGCTCTATGAGGATATGGCTGCTCTGATGCAGCTCTGGGGCAGGGAGGAGGACGAGGAGGATGAGGAGGAGGACCGCGAGGAGGAGGAGGACAGGGAAGACGAAGGGGACGAGGAGGAAGACGAGGAGGAGGAAGACGAGGAGAGGGAGGAAAGGGAGAAGAGAGACAAAGAGCCCACGTCTGTGGTCCTGGGGACCCCGGCTTCACTGATCTGGGTGCTTGCCTCGCAGTACTCTTTGTAATTGTCAGGGGGGGCATCAGGAGGAGGGGGTTGTAATGGATACCAAGGCCTTCTGTTGTTCGCCTGCCATTATAAAAACATCTCCGCCACTTTCTGAGCCCACTCAGCTCTGGTCACAGCAAACCCCTGGGGAGAGTGACCCCCCAGTTCCTGGGCCCCTGGGAGTACGGAACCAGAGCAGTTATCTTATTAACTGAATCCGGGGACAGTAGACCCAGAGAGGTTTGGAACATTGCTTAGGAGCACAGGGCAGAGCTGGGAATCCCAAAAGGTAGATGGGGATAAACCTGGGAAGGATCCAGGAGGCCCGCCAGCCCAGCATCCTGGTTCTGCAGGTGAGAAAAGGCTGGCCTGCGGCCACTGTGGTAACAAATGGCTGCCTTCCCCACCCCCACTTCTGAGGTTTCCTTTTCTTGAGCCCATACTGACGTCTCATCACGCCCTTCTCCATTTGCCCTGGCAGCCATTGGTCATGCTTTGGTCACTGCTGTGCCGTGGCCGGAGCGCCCGTCCCTTGCTTTCTGGCACCCCAGGATGTGACGCTGGTGGCCTAGGCCCCAGGGGAGGTTTGGGGCTCCGGGATTTCTCCACGGTCATTCTAATGAACTTCTCTCTGGTTTTAGGGTACTGGGAGCAGCCAGGTGCCCCAGAGCAAGTACGCGGAACTGCTGGCTATCATCGAAGAGCTAGGGAAAGAGATCAGACCCACGTACGCAGGGAGCAAAAGCGCCATGGAGAGACTAAAGCGAGGTAAGTGCCCCAGGGAGTCAGAAGCATCAAATAGGAGGTGGAACGTGCGGGGTCAGAGCTCCCCAGCCGGAAGGGACCTCAGACCAGCCCCTTACTTGACAGACGAGGAAATTGTTCATCACTGGTCTTGGGCTGTGCAGAGCAGCCAACACCCCCTGCCCCCCAGTTAATCAGGGAGCATTCTAGTATCCTAGCCTTAGACATGGAAGGGACCATGGAAGGGGAGGCCATGTGACCTAGTGGATCGACTACCAGCCTTGGATTGGAGAGCCCTGCCTGAGACACATATTAGTTATAGGACCTCAGGCAGGCTCTTTCACCTGACTCAACCTCAGTTTCCTCATCTGTGAAATGGGAATAATAAAGAGTTGTGAGGATTGGATGAGGTCATCTCTGTAAAGGGCTTTTTGTTGCTGTTTTTGTTACTGCTGGGGTAGCAAGGTGGCGCAGTAGAGAGAGCACCAGGCCTGGAGTCAGGAAGATCCGAATTCAAATCCTGCCTCAGAAACTTCTCAGTTGTGTGACCCTGGGCAAATCACTTCGTCCCCTTTTACTTCAGTTTCTTCATCTGTCAAATGAGCTGGAGAAGGGAATGGCCCCAGTGTCCTCAGGAAAATCTGAAATGGGGTCACGAGTCACACCACACAAGGGAAGAACAACGACCTGTCAGGGTTGTGGATGAGATCATATTTGTGAGAGGCTCAGACGCCCTTCAAAAGTGTAGGAATGGGAGGTATTATTAATCTAGTTTCCGTTCCAAGGATGAAGTCCCCTGCCGCCCCAGCAGGCTGGCACCTGCTTTACAGTGCTTCTACCGCTAGGGGGCGCAGCCCTGGAAGTCAGGAGGACCTGAGTTCAAATTCAGCTCAGACACTTAACACTTCCTGGCCGTGTGACCCTGGGCAAGTCACTTAACCCCAGTTGCCTGGGGGGGGGGTTTAAGTTCACTGATGAAGTAAAGAAAAAGACGATTTGGTCCAAGATTCCACAAGTAGTAAGCGGCCAAGTGGGGATTCGAGCCCAGTGCCGGCTCCAGACCCGGAGGTCCAGGAGCCAAGCCGCAGGGCGATTGCAGAGCCGCCCGCCGGCCTCGCGTCAGACTTGGGCCCCGTGGTCACGTGGCGCCGGGCCCAGAGAAGGGGAACTTCCGCTGTCTGCCGAGCTCTCCAGGGTTTCGCCACGGAAGCTCACGCGGCGCAGACGTGGGTCCCAGCGCGGGCGCAGACTGAAACAGTCTCCTTGGGAACAAGGCCCCCCCAGGCGAGGTGAGCGGCCTCTTCCTGGTGGGCACGCTGGCTTCCTGCCTCGGGCCGTTCCCCCGGAGCGCGCGGGAGAGCCGAGGGGCCGCGGGGGGAGGGGCACTTCCTGCTGGGCTTCCTCCGGGGCCGGGGGCTGGGAGGAGGGCGTGGCTGGGCCGAAGCCCGGGCCGGGACTGCGGGCCCGCCCTCCGTAGGGCGCTGCTTAACGTACCTAGCGTTCTCAGCTCAGAGGAGCAGAAGCCTGGGGCTGGGGCAGAGTTCGGGGAGTCCCCGGGGGACCGAGACCCAAGAGGAGCCTGGAGCTCGAGATTCAGAGCTGCCACTGCCCCCCCCTTTCCCAGAGGGACAAACTGAGGCGAGTTCGGGGCCGGGGGGTCCATAGGCAGAGACGCTGACAGAAGACGGGGGCGGCTGTAACAAGACTCAGTGACTCCCACCCCCACTCCACCCCCGGCTGGGGGGAACCCCCCCTTTCAGATTTCTGTCTCTTCCCCAGTAAGGCTTGATCACGTGGAAGATACCGAGCCCAGCTCAAAGTTTTGAAGGGTAAATGCTCACACTGAACGTTCAGCCCCGCCCAACGGAGGAGGGGCAGGGGGCTGGTGAGTTTCCTTCAGGGTCGGTCCCGGCGTGATTTAGCGCCTTTAGCGCATCTTGGCAGAATGACAGTTCTACAGCGAGGACTCACGTGGCGTCCCAAGGACTTTTACAGATGAGGAAACTGAGGCAGACATTAAATGACTTGCCCAGAGTCAGAGTTGGTAAATCAGGTGGGACTGTAACTCAGGTTTTCCTGATTCTGGGCCTCCCAGCGTTAGCCAGTGAGCCATCTTGCTTCTTTTAATAAATGAAGCTAGATGGGTCATGGAGAGCAGGGCTGGGGGAAAGGGTCCCTGACAAAGACCAAACCAACTCAGAACTCAAGCTAAAAGGAGGCCTCCTTTCTTCCAAGTATGACAGAAAAGTTAGATTTCCCCCCCCCACTCATGGTGGCTGGTGGAGGCCGTGTCTGGGGCCGTGGGGGAAAGCCCACCTGCTCTGGGAGAGGCTCCTAGACATCTGCAGTAGCGGAGGGGACAGGCCCACTCACAGATCGTGGAGCCTTTAAATAATAGCACCAGGAAGCTGGGTGGTCCAGTGGATAGAACACCAGACCTGGAGTCAATAAAACCTATATTCCAGTCTTCTACCTGCTAGCTGTGGGACCCTGACTAGTCACTTAACTTCTGCCTGCCTTGGTTTTCTTCTCTGTAAAATGGGCGCAACAGTTCCTACCTCCTCCTAGAGTGGTTGTGGGGCTGGAATGAGATATTTGTAAAGTGTTTTACAATCTCAAGGCACTAAGTCTATGCTAACTATTTGCAAACAGCACCACAGGGAGTGGAGGAAAGGGATCACAGAGATCCTAGGGACCCCTCCCATTTTACAAATGAGGCAGTGGACGCCCAGAGAGGCAGAAGGACTTGGCAGGCATGGACTATCCATTGATTTAGAACGGGAAGGGGACTCTGACTGACTTTACAAATGAGGGAACGAAGGCTGGCCCAAGGAACAGAGGTCATTATCAAAGGACCTTGGTGAGAGCCAGAAGCACTCTTGGGCTGTGGCTTCCCTGAGCCCTGTCCCCCAAGCTCTCATATAGGGGAGACTTATGGGAACAGGGACAGCTGCTGCTGGCGCACTCCTCCTGACAGCTTCTCAGAGGGGGCACAAGAAATTAAGCATCAGAAAGCCCGGGGGGAGGTGTCACAGACCTCAAACTGGGAGGCTCTCAGGGACTAGCTAGCCCAGCCCCCTCATCTGCCAGGAAGTTACAGAGTGGGGCAGGAGGATAATGTACTAGACTGAGGCGCAAAGGCCTGAGTTTGAATTCTGCCTCTAATACTTCCTGGGTGACTCTGGGCAGCTCATTAAACTTCGGTCTGCCTTAATTTCCTCATCTGTAAACAATAATTATGGCACTTAACTCACAGGATTGTGAAGACCAAATAAGTTTAAAATGATCTACAAACTTTAAAAATACTAGTTCCTTTTTTCTTTTGAACTTTTAAAAAATAATTTACAAGTATTTTCTCCCTCCCCACCAGTTGAAAAAAAACCCTTATAACAAATCTGCAAAATCAAAAAAAATTCCAGTGTTATCTATATTCTTAAATACATGTTTCATTCTTGTTTTTTGGTGAGAAAATTGGGGTTAAGTGACTTACTCAGGGTCACCCAGCTAAGAAGTGAGGCCAGAATTGAAGTCAGGTCACACAGACTTCAGGGCTGGTGCTCTATCCGCCGCTGCGTCACCTAGCTGCCCCTGTATGTTTCATTCTTGAATCCATCTCCTCTCAGGAGGTGGGTTGGTTATTATCACAGAGAAGGAAACTGAGACTGAGGGCATTTTAAGTGACTTGTCACTATTTTAAAAAACCATGAAGCCTGCAATTTGTAGTAGGCCCAGAACAGTGAAAAATCATGGCTCTGGGAAGGTGCATTGGGCCAGTGAACTGTGTCCACTTGGGTTCTCCATGGCTTAGAGAACGTGGAGTTAGAAGAATAGATGTGGTGAAAGGGATGGAGAGGCCCAGGCTAGGGACACTTTTCAGTTAGTAAATAGCAGTACCAGAATTTGAACTCTGGAGTTTCTTGTCTCAAATGCAGCAAAACATGCTTTTTGCCTGGATGATGAGCAACAGGCAGAAGTGTGATCTCGTTGCTGAAGCAGCCCCAGACCCAGGAGGAACTTCCAGGCTTTAGTGACATCCCAGCGTTCTCTTAGGCAGGTTAAGAGAAATAAGCTAGGCCCCTGATTGGGGCCATTAGGTTGGTTTCTCAGCAGAGTCTTTGCCTCATCTCCCTGTCCTGCTGGACTCAGCAGAGATCGAATGAATTCAATCACTTCCATGTTCTTTCACTTTCTTTTCCAGGGATCATTCATGCTCGAGGACTAGTCCGGGAATGCCTGGCAGAGACCGAACGAAATGCAAGATCCTAGCCCCCCACTTCACTTCCAAAGTTTTCCATTTCTTTGTGAAGAAGAAAGAATAACACTTATTCCTCTGGTGACTTTCAAAACATTCATATCAATCCCTTATTTTGAATGGTCTAAAAGTTTGGGTTCTTTCCCCTTTTCTTGCTCCCATCCCCATTCCAGTCTATAAGAGTAGAAGAAAAGGCAATTTTGCAGTTTGCATTATAAGTAGTTAGGAACAACTTAGGTCATTTTTTAAAAATTTTAAAAGCATCGAGTCCAAAAACTGCATGTAGAAAGTTCTGCTTACATTGCTGCCAACTATAGTTTACTGCCCTACTAACCTGCTCCCATCTTTGATTTTCTTGCTTTGAGTACACTTAAAACCACCCAAATTGTTGATTGTTGTTCTTTGCACCTTTTCCAGAATCTCCAATAACTCTTTAAGGATTTTTTTCCATGAATCGGTGCCAACTGCATGTTCTGCCCGGCAGTTGGGGATCTTCCATTTAGGGCTACGTGATAAGAGACCCTGCTTTAAAAAATATTTTTTTTTTTGGTGTGTGAGCATTTGCATGATTGTTCGTGCTTTGAGGTCAATTTAAAATGCATGAGTTATAAATACAAAGGACTGATCAGCCTACTAAAAAATTAAGAACCCAGATAGTTACTTTTCAGATGAAGACACTAGATTTCAGGTCTTGAGTCTGCCATAGAAATGATTTAAAAAAAAAATCTGGATAAATGACTAAAACTGTTAACGTGCATCTTTGTATGTATTTATTACTTGATGTAATAAAGCTTATTTTCATTAACAATTTGTATCAAAATGTATGTAGGTTTGTTTTTATTTCGGAGGTGTGGGATACAATGACAAATTGCTGGGTAGCAGGGCCAGACACTGAGCAGTGTGTTGATGTGCTATGATCATGTTTCAAAAGCCTTTTGGGCAGAGGTGGAAATACATGCATTTATAGTGAGAGAATGATAGAAATGTAGATTTGCATCAATTACAAAATGGGAGATGGGGTCAGTTTGGCAGAAGGGAGAAGCCTAAGCTGCAGTCTCTCAGGCCCATGTCCTAAATAGGAATAGGGTTTGACCCTGGGAGGGGGCTTTCTCAACTCTTTCCTACACAGGAGTTAGGTAGACTGAAAAGCGTAGGCTGGGGTAGAACTGTCCTTCGCTGGCAGATGGTAAGTTTAGACAATTTTACTGATTTTGTTTTGACACATCGTACAAACCCACCAAGCTCACGCTAATTCTGAAAGTAAAATCAATGTAAGGATGACACCGATTAATGGTACCTTGTGCATTAGGAGCTAGGTGGTGCAGTGGATTGAGCACCAGCCCTGAAGTCAGGAGGACCTGAATTCAAATCTGGTCTCAGACACTTGACACTTCCTAGCTGTGTGACCTGGACAAGTCACTTAGCCCCAATTGCCTCATCAAAAAAAGAGACTGGTTCACAAATTAATATCAGTCATGCCCAATGATTCTGACACATCCTGGATTTTCAAGTTTGGGAGGGGACCTGGCAGGAATAATTGGTTCAAATTGTCCCCAAGCGTGCTGCTCGAATTTTCTAGCCGCTTCTTATTGTCCCTTTAGGTTTCTTTCTCTCTCCCCAACTCTTGCCTCACTTGACACAAGTATTTCCACATCCTTCATATTTTTTGTTCCTTACGGCATGATAATATTCTATCCAGTTAACCATAATTTATCTGGTCATTTTATAACTGAGAAATTTTGATTCTAACAACTGTTTAAATAGCACTGCTATGAATATTTTGGTGTCCATAGCTTCCTTGGAAGTACACATTCAGTAGTGGAAATGCTGAGATAAAGTGTTGTAGGAACAATTTTATAAAAAATTTTTACATAATTTCAAATTGCTTTTCAAAATGGTTGGCCCAAATCACAGCCCTATTTGCCTTGAGTTGTTCTGCCTTGTTTTTCCCACAATCCTGCCAACAGTGAATAATTTTCCCTTCTTTTACAATCTTTGCTGATTTGGGTGTGAGGTGGTAAGGTGGTGAATCTTAAAAAACAAACTTTAAATTTAGTTGCTCCAGGAAGAAATCAATTATGATACAATCTCAGAAAATTATGATAGATTATTCAAAATATTATTCTGAGCACAATACCAAAAAAAAAAAAAAAAAAAAAAAAAAAAAAAAAGAACATTTCCATATATAAGGTAAAACAAAGGACACATTGTTGAGTGAAAACCTCAACTCGAATATATTTTTGAATTGAATTGATTTTGATCATAGACCTAAATGTTAGCATCCAACTCAGCCTGGTATACTGGCTAAAGTAACAGATTAAAACAAGCCCTTGTGTCTCAGTCATGTCATTCTCTGGACACATGTGTCTCAGTCATGTCATTCTCTGGACACAAACATTTTCTCCTTCTGGCCCTTCCTTTGTGCATTAATCCTAAGCATGCGATAATAAGCCAAGCCATTGACCACCCTTGCCTAAAACAGCTCTGTAAGGTGAACATCTCTCTCAGTGCAGTGAGAAATATGGCTGGGTGCATTTGGGCTTTCAGGGCGAGAACCAATTAATACAGATGGAGTGGGCAGCTACACACAGCTGGGTCTACACATCTTGGGTAATTGGAGAAGTTACTTGGCAAGTTAAGGTTTTCCATCCTGCCTTTCCTTCATTAGCTAAGAATAAGTAAACTGGCAAGTGACACATTAGCTTTCAAAATCTCTATCTTTTCTCAGTATTTTCTTAATTCGGCATAACTGGTGATTCCTTTACATCCCAGAGATACCTTCCAGTTCATGATGAGGTCATCCTAACTGCCACCCACTTGTGGCCCCATTCCCCAGCTCAGAACAAAACAGGGCTTGGGAATCTGTCCACAAACGCTTCTTTGAAACTGCTGCTGCTGTGAGGGTGCTGTAGGGGGAGTCTACCATCACGGCTCCTGGCCAAGCTACGTGCCAATGACCTGGCTGGGCCTGCCCACCCCAGGGGGCATCACTCTTCTAGCACAGGTGCTGTGGGCTTTGATTCCTTTAACATCAACTCCTTTAGCAGTCTCTTTTTCTCCAGGGTTTCCTTTGCTTTTTTTTTCCTTTCTCTCTTCCTTTTCTCTGCCTCCTTTTTGGCTTTATAAATGTGACTGTCTTCTCCTCTGTAGAAGAGATCCACTTTCCCTTGCAGAATCTCTCTTGCCAGCTTTCGATTTTGATCAACCGATCTTGTCTGATGGCACTGGGAAAACAAGGAGATTTTGTTAAGCGGCTGTGACACGGCAGAGTGAGGAGGGCCCTTAGACAACATGGAGCCCGAGCTCATCTGACAGACGGAGAGACTGAGGTCCGGGAGGGCCCTGGCTCTTGCCAGTCTGCCACAGATTCTGGTGAACTAATTAATGGGCTGAGCCAGGCTCTGGGCTCTGGGCTCTCCGGACACATCTGGTTACTGGAGAATCTGGCCCGAGCCAAGGCACAAACACAGGTCGGAAAGACTTAGCCAGACAAAGGGCCTCCCGTCTGCCATGAGTCGTTCTGGGCTCTGGGAGCTGCTTCCTGGGCCATGGCCAAGACAGGGATGTGGGCTGAGGAGCATGGGGAGGGCCTCAGGTTGGGGCTCACTTGGCTTCCTTAGTGGCCCCTCACAATGGACAGGCTGCAGCGCCCTCTCGTGGCAGGCCGCAGGAACACCCCAGCCCTAGCAGCCTATGGCAGCATCCCAAGCTAGGGGGCCTGAGCCAGGGCAGAGACCCCTCTTCTCGGGACCCCCTCCTTACCTTGACCACGATGCCAGTTGGGATGTGCTTCAGCACCACACAATTATTCGTTTTGTTGGTTGCCTGGCCGCCAGGACCGTGCCCTTTCACAAACTGTTCTTCCAGATCCGTTTCATTCAGAGGAAGGAGGGCATGGGACTCCGTCTTGCCTGCCACCTGGGGCCCAGAAGCTCCAGGCCTGGGGAATAAGAAGGCAGGCTTCTTCCACAGCCCCCATAGCCCAGTGCCAAATCTGCCCAGGGAGGCTGGAAGGGAGGTGAAGACCAAGGTGCTCATAAAGGAATCTGCAAGAGAAGGGAGGAGTGGGAACCCATTGTGGCAAGGTGCCCTCCGCACTCAGGCCAGCCTAAAACAAGTGCACACCCCAAAGGGGATTCAGAGCTTAGAAACAGATTTCTCTTTGTCAATGAGAAATTCAAACGATAGCCGCCACTAGCATCTATGTATTTTGAATTTATCTCAATGGATCATCACAACCATAGTGAGCAGAGGCCATTAACTCCATCCTATAGATAAGGAATCTGAGGTTGAGAGTCATCACCTAGGAAATAACTGAGGCAGGATTTGAACTCAGCATTTCTTGACTCCAAGTCGGTGAGAAGTCCACACATTATCCACATGAATAAATATCCCTGGCTTAATAAGAATATTTACATTTCTTTTTAAATAATTTTTTGGTCGAAATTTTTTCCCCCCAAATATTTCTTTCCTCTCCTCAAAGGTCATTCCTTATAACAAAGAACAGAGAAGAGAGGTAAAGGGGGAGGGGAGGGAGCAGCTGAACAAAAGTAATATTGAGACATGTCTGACACTGTTCTACCTTTAGGAAATGTCTGAAGCCAGGTGGATTTCCTCCCAGACCATCTGGACTTCCTAACAAGTCTTTAAGTTAGACCACTTGGCTTCCCTTGTGTTTTCAAAAAATCATCCATTCCTTCAGAGGGTGTTCAGATTTCTCACGTGGGGAAGGGAACTCATGGACAGTGTGTCTGTTTCTATTTTCCTGCTTCCAGCTCAAGCCTTGCAGCCATGACTGAGGGGCATGATTACTGTACAGCAAAGCTTCAACTGTGAGTCATGACCCAATGTGGAGACTGCAAAATTAAAACTTGTTATCAGTAAATGTTTGATTTACATCCTTCTTATATGTGGAACTCAAATAAAAATTCCTTGGGCAAAAATGGTTGTCAATGGAAAAAGTTTAAGAAGCAATACCTTCCTTGACACCATTAACACTGACTGCTATCCAATGGTCACTGATTGATAGTTAGACCCAGAATCCTGGGAATAGTAGCATACCCCAAACCAATGATCTGCTCATAAAGAGCATTATAAACGGTCTTATAAATGGTACTAAAGATGCTAACTATTTACTTTGCCCTCAGTACCACACCCTAAAGATCAATAGGTCTTGCTGACTTGTTGCAAAAACCTGTTAAATGTACCATCTCCTTTAGATTAGAATGGGAACTCCTACAGAGGCAGGGCTTTCTTGTTGCTATTTCTATTCCTAGCATTCAACACTTTTTCATTATTTTATTCATTCTCTGTTTCTATTGATATTACCTTTATTTCCAAATATAATCCCACCCCACTGAACCATCCTTTGTAATAAAAAATTTAAGAGGGTGAAAAACCAGTTCAGCAAAACAAATCCCACATCAACCCAGGGTGATAGTATCTGGCATGTTTTATACTCAGTCTATCATTAGACTGTAATGGCCCTTGAGAGCAAGGGCCGGCTTTTGCTTCTTTTAGTATTCCCAATGCCCGACACAGAGTAAGTGCTAAATAAATGTTTGGTGCTTGATAGTCTTCACTTTTATAAAGAAGCAGGTGCAGTTTTTTCCTTTCTTACATGGAGCCAAATTTGGTTATTATAGTTGCAGAATTCAAGTTTGGTGGTGGGTTTTTTTGTTTTTTTTTTTAAACTCCCATTTACAACAATGAATGATTTAAATGGAAAGCCAATACAAGAGCTGTTGGGCTATTGTTTGAGCAGTGTCGAAGAGGTGAAGAGGATGGCTTTGGCAACAGTTTGACATTCATAGATATAGTCATTCCATAAACTATGCCCAAAGGCTATCAAACTGTGCATACTCTTTGATCCAGCAGTCTCATTACTGGGTCTATATTTCAGAGATCAGAAAAAAGGGAAAGGGACCCACATGTACAAAAATGTTTGTAGTAGCCCTTTTTGTAGTGGCAAGAATGGGTGCCTATCAGTTGGGAAATGGCTGAATAGTTATGGCATATGAATGTTATGAAATGTTATTGTTCCGTAAGAAAAGATCAGCACGATGATTTCAGAATGGCCTGGAGAGACTTACATGAACTGATGCTGAGTGAAGTGGGTAGAATCAAGAGAACATTGTACACAGCAACAGCAAGATTATGTGATGTTAGGCTGTAATGGACTTGGCTCTCTTCAACAATGAGGTGACTCAGGGCAATTCCAATAATCTGGTAATGCAGAGAGCCATCTATGTCCAGAGGGAAGATTGTGGGGACTAAGCGTGGATTACAACGTGGCATTTTCACTTTCTGTTGTTGTTTGCTTGCTTGTTTTTTTCTTTCTCATTTTTCCCCCTTTTTGATCTGATTTTTCTTGTGCAGAATGAAAAATGTGGAAACATGTTTAGAAGAATTGTACATGTAATCTATACTGGATTACTTGCTGTTTAGGGGAGGGAGGGAGAAAAAATTTGTAACATAGGGTTTTGCAGGGGTGATTGTTGAAAATTATCTTTGCCATGTATTTTCAAAAGTAAAAAGCTACTATTATTCAAAACAAAACAAAACCAAACAAGCAATCACCCCATAGCTCTCCCAAGCTTACCAGAGGAAGTTAGTGAAAGGCTTAGGGTTTTTTCTCCCTATTCCCAGCTTTCCTTATCAGAATGGTGAACCTCCAAGAAATCCTCTCCTAGTTTCGAGAAGTTCTCTCCTAATTATTCCTCCTGGCGTAGAGATGACTCTAAGTCCTTGAAGACTGTGTCAGTGACACCTTCATAGTTCTGGACAGAATGTGGTTCTAGCCATTGGGTAATTCCTGAAAACCAAAAACAGCCCACAGGTGAAAACAAGCGGTCCAACGAGCCTCTTGGATACTGCTTTCTGTGGCCATGGCTACCCAGAAACCCAAGGAAATGTCCAATGTCTCCCTAATCCTATGTCCTCCTTCTTCTGCAGGGACAGTGCTCTCAGGAAGTTACAGACCAACTGAAGCAGTAATTGGGCTATTAGACCCCTGGAGCTGGCCTTGTCCTAGGTAACCAAATGTGGACAACTGCCGAGTGGTAACAATCTTGACATTCTTGCTGTCAATGTAGAGGCCCAAAGTTGCAGCTTAATAGAAAAATAACTTACAGGTTGGTTCTCCTTGGAGAAACAAATAAGGGAGTGTTTCTGGGCCTCTAAGGGTCACAAGAAGCATCATTTCAGGGCACATTTGAATCTCATTCTTGACTCATGTCTACTGGGTGGCACAGTGCATAGAGCACTGGGCCTGGAGTCAGAAAAACTGGAGTTTGAATGTTACCTCAGATAGCAGGGGGACCTTGAGCAAGTCACTTCACTCTGCCTGAATCTGAAAAATGGGCTGGAGAAGGAAATGACAAGAATATCTCTGCCAAGAAAACTCCAAATGGGAGTCCTGGAAATAACTACTCAATTATAATAGGATACCAGAAATTGTGCTAATCACTGGGGATACAAAGAAAGGCCAATAAAAAATGCATTGAAAGTTAGTCTCAAAAGGAAGAGGTGCTTTTAGGAAGTGATGGGGGCTTGCACCCAGGTGGATACACTGTCACAAGACAAAGAGGGCCATCTGATGGAAACCAGGGGATTTCACAACTGATTGGCTATGGGGAGTGAAAGGTGGTGAGCCTGAAGGACTCAGAAGATGGTGGCACCCTCAAAGTAACAGGGAAGGCAGATTAGTAAAACTCAGTCTGTGAAGGAACCTGCAGTGTATGTGCCACACTGGGCTCCTGAAGGTGAGGGTGTCATCTAGTTCTAGGAGATACTGAGATAATCATCCAAATTAACTCAAGGCAGCTTTCTATACTTAGTGACTTTGGGGCAAAAGTGGGCAAAGAGAGGGGATGGTGGAAACCTACCTAAAACACTAAATATCATCTACTATCATAAGACTGAACTGAACTGAAGACTCATGGAATCAATAGGAGCAGAGCTGGAAGAGACCCCTGAAGTCATCTGGTCCAATTCTCCTTTTCCAGATGAGGGCTCTGGGATCGAGGCAAACAGGAGTGGGAGCAAGAAACAAAAGAGGTCAAAGGCTTGAGGATTTTGAAGCCTTACATCTACATTCATGAACATTTTTCCTTCAGAGTTGAGAGGTACTAGACCCATAATGTCACAATAATGGAATGAGTTACTTTAACAAAAAAAATAACTGATGGCTAAAAATGGGAATCATCAGACTTTGTTCAATCAAATCACTGGCTTATGCTGTGATCCAAATCAGTATAAAATTAGGACAGAAATAAGGAAATAGGGCAACAGTAAGGCAATTCTGACCTTAACCATGAAACAAAATGTTGATGCCAAAATCTGGGAAGTGGAGTTTTCCTACCCTTCCCAAAGAAGTATAACTGATACAAATGAGTTATCATGCTGAAGAGATCCCAAAAGCTAGACATCACCTTGTCTAGCAAAAATGATCTCCTGACAAGCAAAGATACACCAACCTCACTTCTAGGGAGGATGATATTAGATTAGCATTACTTCAGAAAATACTGAGTTTGGTGTAGGGAATAACATGGTAAAGTCAGCCCCTCAATTAAGATGATCCACTATTCAGATTATCTGAATATATTCAGATTCATTCATTTTTCTTGAGAGTTTTTCTTTCTTTTGGGGGGGGATATCTATTTTTTTTTCACAACATGACATTTATGGAAGTGTTTTTATATAACTTCATATGTGCTTCCTTAATGGGGACTGGGAGTGGGGATAAGGAGAAAATCTTGAACTCAAAAAGTTTTAAAAACAACTGTAAAAAAGTTTGCTAAACTTGGGAAACACAAAAATATTAAATAAAATTTAAAAACCCCAAATAAATAAAATCCAAATCAAAAGCTTTTCTCTTAATATTTTCCCAGAATCCTACATGGCCCTGTTACATGGAGTAACATTAATGACTGATGTTTATATAATGCTTTAAAACTAGCAAAGCACTTTATGCACATTATCTTATTCTTGCTTCATAATAATCCTATGGGGTAGACATGATACCATACTTAGTAGGTGGTAAAATGGATAGAATAATGGGCCTGGAGTCAAGAATACATGAACTCAGATTTAGCTTTGGATGCTTACTAGCTATGGGGCTCCAAATAAGTCACAATCTTTCTACTTGCCTCAGATTCCTCAACTACAAAATGGGGGAAGATAGCATCTACCTTGCAGGGTTACTGTAACAATCAAATTATATAAAGTGCTTAGCACAGTAACTAGCACACAGTAGGTTCTATATAAGTTTTTTTTTTTTTTTCCAGGAAAATGATAAATGTTAGAGAAAATATGGGAAAATCAGAACACTGCTGTATTGCTGGTAATGTTGTGAACTGATCTAATCTTTCTGGAGAGTAATTTGGAACTGTGTCCAAAGAGCACTCAAACTGCATACCTTATGAACTCAGCAATACCTCCTCTAGGTCTGTATTCCAAAGATGTTATTAAAAAGGGAAAAGGACCCATTTATAGCAGCTCTCTTTATAGTAGCAAAGAATTGGAATTTGAGGGGATGACCATCAATTCAAGAATGGCTGAAGAAGTCACAGTATATGAATGTAATGGAATATTATTCTTCTATTTAATGAACAGGTGGATTTCAGAAAAGCCTGGACTGACATGAACTGATGCTGAATAAAGTGAGCAGAACCATAAGAGCATTGTATATAGTAACAGCAACATTATGTGGATGATCAACTATAAGAGACAACTTCTTAGCAAAACAATGACCTAGGACAATTCCAAATGACTCACGAAGGAAAATGCTATCCACATCCTGAGAAAGAATTATAGAGTCTGGATGTAGCCCAAAGCATACTATTTTCACTTTTAATTTTTTTCTCATGTTTTTCCTTTTATTTTGTTTCTTCTTTCACAACATAATATGGAAACATATTTAAAAAATAAAAAATGAGTAAAATGCTTTTCTTCTTCCAAAAAACTGAAATTGTGAATCCCACAAGGGACAAAGGAAAAATCCATTGTGAGAGTAGCCTGAAACATATTAACAACAAAGAATTGGGTAGAAGGGCCCTAAACTCATCCATCAGAGAAATGTAAAAGGATTTGGACTGATCAAGTGCAGGGGGCCAGAGCCAGCCACCTTGCTCCACTGGTAACCACACACTAACAAGAGATCCAGAAGATAGCCCTCAGCATGCTGGTCACCTGCTTCTATGAAGGTTTATAAGACGTTGTGAACAAGTGTGGTTCAGGATAAGGACATGTATTACTTGGAGGGGTTACTCATGGGTCGATGAAATAACTGACACATTGAAATAGCGAAATGGCAGGGAAGATAACAGTGTAGAATATCTTGGGTCTGCTCATCTGGCACCCACAATGGACTTGTTCTCAAAATCTATCTTCCCCCTGCTATTATTAGGAACCCTCTTGCAGTGTATGAAGAAAATAAGTTGTTCCCAAGGGCCTTTTTTGTGACAGTTGTAGGTAATGGGTAGGTAAGTTTCATTTCCAAATACAAGTAGTAAAAGATCTCCTTCACTGTTTCTTCTCAGTAGTATATCGTAACCCACCATTTCTGCAGAAGTGTTTTTAATGTGATGTCAAGCTGCTAAATAGCTCTTAAAAATGCGGTAGAGTCATGATTTCTATAAAATAATATAGAATAAGGATAGGATTAAAAAACATTCTGGTACAATCCTAAGAGTACTAGATTTAGAGTGAGAAAATCTGGGTTCAAATAATGCCTCTTTAACTTAAATCTATGTTCTTGAATCCCTTAATCTCCCTGGACCTCAGTCTCCTCATTTATAAAATAAAAAAGTTGGACTTGAGCTCTATGAGTTCTTTATGCTTAACAGCTTGGAATGGTTCGTGTCATTTCAATTCCTTCTAGAGGATACGTCTTCCCAGAATGAGGCAAGGGAAAACAGTGTTAGGATTACTAGGATTAGTAGCTTCTGGAGACGACAGCTCGCTACAATTGGCGCCCAACGTGGGGCAAGGACTTTTGCTTATCTTGACAAGAGGAGCTAGACCAGATCTTCACAATTTGGCGCCCAAACAGGGACTATCCTATGTTCTAAATCAAAAGAAAGGGGGAGATGTTAGGATTACTAGGTGAGAACTCGGGTTGTTTGGACAATTACAAGGTGAGAACTCAGGTTGACTTGACAGTTCTCTGGCTCAGACCTGTAAAGGGAGTTTACACCTTAGGAATCCTAGAAGGAGCAAGCTCATTGGCTGAAGTGGTTCTTCCCAGAAGCCCTTGCATTATCCCACGCCCATTCTCTGGGAGGATAAAAAGAGGTAACATTGAGCTTGGAAAGCATTCTGGACTGGGAAAGGACAAGGACTGGAGGACAGCACTCCAGGAAGAGGAGAAGTCTCTGCATTACATCAGGCCTGACGGGGCTCTCTGCAGGAAGGGAAGTCACTTCTCTGGACAAGAGTTAACGGCAACTGCCTGGAGACAACAGTTCACTACAGGAAGAAGAATCTGTCTGAGAGATTTGAGTAGACACAGCAGATCTCTTCCCAGAGAGCGATCCGGCAGCTTCTGGAGACGACAGCTCGCTACAAGACAGGAATCAATTTAAAAAGAACCAGAACATCACTGGTGAAATCGAGAAGGTGGTGGAGATTGTAAAGGCAGATTTGTGAGAGGTTAGCCCAACTCTCTCTATACAACCAAGATCCCCTGCTTGGATTAAAGATTAAAAGCAGATATTTACATTCATGGGGTGTAATCATTCATACTAAAAAAAAAAACAATCTAAGAACAATGCATAAGCCCAGTTATGAATGTGCACAGTGGGTAGATATGGCCACAGGGTCAGGAAAACCAAGGCTTAATTCCTGGTTCTGACATATATGTGTATGAACAAAAGCAAGGTATTACCCTTTCCCAGACCTACTCCACCTCCTTAACCTGGATGTCACAGAAGAATTGTTGATCTGAACTGAGAGGGAGTTCTAGCCCCAAACATGACATGTGCATTGGTGGGTAACTTTCCATTTGTATTCATTGGGCAGGTGCTGCTGGTATAGTGAGCAGGACTGCACCAATGCTTTTAATATTCAGACTATTTCTGCTGCTACAAAAGCACATCTCCGTGATGTTTTCTTTCACTGAGATACCAAAAATGCACAGCAGGTATAAGCAGGCTACAGCATATTACCAACGATCAGAATCCCTATTTTCCTTCAAAACTCCCTCAAGTGCCAGCTTTCATAATAAGCCTTTCCTGATTTCCCCTAGTGCCCTCTTCCCTATATTTATGTATAGTTACTCCCCTAATGAAATGTAAGCTTCATGAGGTCAGTAATTGTTTCAGGTGTTTTTAAGGCCTGGAACATGCTTATTATTTTACCCTTGGTATATCTGGCAGAAGCTATTGGGTGGTCTTGTCATAAATATCTCCCCACTTCAAGCCATCCTCCATTCTGCTGCCCAAGAGATTTTTCTTAAGTGCAGGTCTGACCATGTCCCACAATCTATAAACTCCAGTGACTCCCTATTACCTCTTGTAAATGTATAAAATATAAAGCCTCATTTGGCTTTCAACACTCTTCATGTCTTGGCCCTTTCCTCTTTCAAGTCTAATTCTATTTATGATGATGGTACTGGCCTTCTGGCAGGTCCTTTCAGCAGACATTCCATCTTTGTATCAAGGCTGGGCTTTTCATAGGCCTGGGTTGCTCTCCTAATTTCCACCTCCTGACTTGCTTCAAGAATCAGCTTAAAACCCTACTCTCTGCAAGAGATCTTTCCTACTCCTCTTCTTCCCTTGGTCCCCTCATGCCTTTCCTCCGGCATCATCTCCCATTCACACTATATATATCTTTTCTGCCTGTGGTTGCTTGCGTGTCACGTTCTCATGAAAGAGAACAGACTTGTGAGAGGTCAGTCCAACTCTCTATATAACTAAGATTCCCCTAAAAGCAGCTAATATTTACATTGTTCATTGGGAGTCTGCCTGCACTAAAAAAACAAAAGTCTAAAAACCACGCATAAGCCCATATATGAATGTGCACAGTAGGTTCAAAAGCAAGACATTTAACCATTCCCAGGCCCAAGCCACCTCCTTAGCCTAAATGTCACGAGAGTTGCTGATCTGAATTGAGAGGGAATTCCAAACCAAAACCTGAAGTGTCTCCCTCATGAGAACTGGAGGTCCTGGAGGGACAGGGATTGGGTTTTGTTTTTTTTTCACAGTGTCTGATACATAGTATCTTGTGATTGACAGCTTAAAAACATGCAGATCCATTAAAAATTTTCTTTGAAATATATTTGATATTTATATTTATTTGATAATTAACATCCTTCAGTATGAAAACACACAATTCTTTTAATAACAAGTGTATCTAATTGCATTTACTGCTGTAAGTCAGAAATTCTGAAGGCATCAGTAATTGCTCGATGATTGACTCAATGATTTGCAGCTGAGTAGTATAAACCACCATTAACAACATGGTTGGTCATCATATGTCAAAAGTGAAGGATAAAAGATGGGCCAGTTTTAAAAAGGAAGGCCCCTGGCATATTGAGTGGATTCTCTATAGAGAATTAAGCAATTAGCAAAAATTTATTGCCTACTATGTGCCAGGCACTGTAATAAGAGCTGAGAACTGCAACTAGATAAGAAAGGGTGGGAACTCAAAACAATGTTAAAACATTTTAAAATATGTAATTAGGGAAAAATATTAAATTTTAAAAAGGAGGAAAAAAACAAGAAGTAGAGGTTTTAAGATACAAAGGTCAAATCATGCTAGACATTCTAGAATGCAAAGGCATAAATGGAGGCAAGAGATGGAATGTTATGTACAAGGCATAGTAAATAGATCAGGCTGACTGAATGTGATAGCAAGTGATGTTATAGGTCATAAAAATATGCTAAAGGAAGAACAGAAAGGGCTTTAAAAGTCTAAAAGAGAAATTTATATTTTAGTCTAAAACTTCTAGAGCAGAAAAATGGCATGGACAGACTAGTATGTGAAATACAACAGTATTTATTTTATTTATCCTCTTTGATTATTAGGACCAATGAGAAAAAAAGTAAACATGAAAAACACTCATAAACTTTAATTCATTCCAGAAAAAAAGTAGATCCATTCATAGTGATGGGAGAACTTACAGGCCTACAGATTCATTCAAGTTCTGAAATATATCTAACTCATTCCTCAGTATGAAAACACATAAGGCAATTATTTTAATAATATATGTAATTACATTTACCACTATATGTGAGACTAATTGTTCTAAAGACATCAAGCAAGTGCCTGGGTTTGGAAAACTACAAATGTAGCCAACCGTTTGTTAGACACCATCTGGACTAATGCCTTGGGGTTCTCAGTTGAACTATTACATCCATAATTTATAAATGACTTTGTTTCCAATCTGAAATCTCCATTCTGTTTGGGTTCATGGCAACTGGTATTGAACCCATTCTGAGCATGACTTTAACAAACTCATATGGCAAGCAAAATGGCATCATCAAGATGGATGGATTACTTCTGGCTTCTCGAGCTTTCCCATCCTCTAGAATTTTAGTTCTAGTTCTGAATATCAGCCCTCACTGATTGGAGATTATTTCTCCTCTGTGTCCAGTGCTGGGAAGGAAGAAGAAATCAGAAACATGAAGGGATGCATCCATTGCTTCCTTGACAAATATATATATATATACATTTTAATGTTTGCTTATTTATAGTGTTCTAATACCATCTCAACACTTCACTAAAGTCTTCCCACATCTTGTGAGTAGGGCGCAATGGATAGAATACTGGATTTGGGAGCCTGGAAGGGCCAAATCCTGCCTCTCAAGAGACACTTAGCTACCACAAGTCACTTCACCTGAATCATTTCTCATCTGTAAAATGGGCATGATACACATAGCATCTATAACCTTACAGGATTGTTGTAAAACTAAAATGAAAGGATTGTAAAGCATTTTGCAAACTCTAAAGTGGTATGAAATGTCTATTAATAATGATGATGATGCTATGCCAGCAGGGCACAAGTTTTGGCAGGTTTTACCAAATTGAAGGGTGCTAAGTACAGGCCGGGTAATAGATACAATCGTCTAAAGATCAACTGGTCTACCAAATTTCAGATTTAGCAAATTGCCTGCAAAGTAGTGAATGGTTTTTTGGCCACAACCAGCAATGAAAACTACCAGGCAGGTCACGGAAGAGTTGCACCTTTACTGATGGAATGAGTTTTTGTAATGATAAAACCAAGAAGGCTTTGAATATTTTAAGTGCCAATGCTGCTTCTCCATGGGAAAGGAGGTGGGCCAGCTGATAGCAGTTCAATTAGCCCTAGCATTGTGCTGATATCCAGGAAATATTCAAGAACCAAGAAGACCTTCAGCATGTTGGTCAAATTTTCTATGCAGGGCCTATTTAAGGTCTTTGATAAAAATCACACAAAATAAAAGGCTAGGTTGGGCTACATCTGGACTTGGAAGGGAGTCCCTGCATTGATTAGATAATGAATTCAAAGCATAGAGGTATACCAATGCTATTATCATTTTGTATGGCTATTACAATGGTCGAACCTGTTTTGTTTTGTTTTGGTTTTTTTTTGGTTGGGCTAGCCCCATGGGATGCTAATTAGGGCATTTGAGGAAGTAATTCCATGCCTCTGAGAAAACCTTTGAGGCAAAGTATATTCCAGCTACAGCCAAATGAAAATGAAGATGACTCATTAAATTGACTGAAGCTTTTCATGAGCTGTTCAGCTAAATGAAAAACGGACATCATGATGCCCTGGATCAAGTAGCCAGTGAAGTATTGTGGGTAGTATCAGCATTGCCATTTTCTTGTAACTTTCACAAGAACAGTGTCCACTTTAAACACGCCAAGATTAGATCGGGTTCTCTCATGTTAGAAGAATGCTGGAAACCTCTCATTCTCTTATCCAGCTTTCCCTCATTTCCCCACACCCCCCAGCTTATTCTGTACCATCTTCTCCAAATATTCCTGGTGGAACAAGCTTTCTTTGTGCAAACTGCTTGTCTCCGATCAAGGCTGGATGTGAAACACAGGACTATTGATTTTTCTGAAGCTTCTCTTCCGGCCCCTTAGCAAATCTGAGCAGCACAGGACAGTGAAGAGTCTAGGGCACTAACAAAGAGGGGAAACAACTCTGAAACAAGGCTGGGAATCTGCCAGACAAAGGAGGAGCCCAGAGGGCTATTATCAGCTGCTCACTAGACTAGCCCACTGTGTTTCTTCTTCTATCCTCCACCTTTTTGTCCTGGTTCAGTGCTTTCAGCTGCCCTGGAAAGACTCCTACCCAACTGGAGTTCGGGAAGGTCCCTGGTATACACTGACTGGTTGCTCTATTTGGCAGCTAATTCCAGGAGCCAATCAGACTCTCGTAGGCCCTCTCAGCATCTTCTGGCGCTCTGGCCTGACTCCAAAGGCTGCTAAAAATGACCAACACGCCCATGGCTCCACTTCCCCAAACCAAAAAGAAGAATCCTGATTGGATCTTGGTTTTTGTGACACTCACAGAGGGAGCCCAGAGTCTTTAGGAAACAATAAAATCAGTTCGAATTTCTGTTCCTAGTGACATTTAAAAGGGGAAAAAAAAAAAAAAAAAGCTTCACTAAAAGGAAATCAACACCCATAGCAGCTCTGACCCATTTCCTATCTTTTGGGTGGTTCACTAAGGTAAACCAACCTTAGTAGAGGGCTGGTTCTCTACTTGATTTTTTCTCTTAAATCCTCATCCTACCCCCTCCATCTATGAATACTTCTGCAGAAAACAGCTGCCTTCAATCTAGATTTAAACCTCATATTTTTCAGAAAGTCTGACAGAATTTGCCACTTTTTAACTTTGCCTGGGCCTTTTAACAATTCTGGATCAATGATAAAGAATGTTAGTTTTATTTCTCATGTTTGCAGGCTGAAACTGATCCATTTAGTATATTTATCTGCAAGGCTGCTTGACAAAAGCTAAAAGCATCACCTCAGTATGACATCATTCACCAAAGAAATTGTTATTTGTTAGGGAAAAAGTCTGTCTTGAGCCACCACCAAGGATTAAACTGATATCTCTAACTTAGAACTGTGGCTCAGGAGTAAGACAGTTTGGATGGATGATGTGTTTGAATTGGTGATGGAATCCACTGCCTCTGAACGTTGGGTCAGGCACACAGGTAAGTGGTTTTCCATTTGATTTCAGTGTTTTTGAAAGGCAGAAAACTACACAGGGTTGGAAGATGCTGATCTCTGAGTTCCTTATTATCTCTAGAGGCTTAGCCAAACTAGTGTATCAGGCATTTAAAGCTCTTAATAAGCTGTAGAGGACCACAGTTATTGGGGAACTCAGAAAAGTATACTTGAAGCAAAGATACTTACAGCAAGGTGTTAACTTAGTGTGATTAATGAGATGATGGTTCTCTAGTTCACATATACTTAGTGTGCTGTAATGATGTAATCATACTGATGTATTTTAAGGGCTGAGAGGCTGCTGGTGGCTCTCCTGCCTCCTATACTCCTCCATTAAGACCAAAGCTGGTCCTGAGATCCTCCAGAGAACTAGTTCAGACATTTCAAATAAGCTTGCTCCAACCTAGCTTGGCTGTCTCATCACACACATCACCACTATTCGTGTACTGCCTACCTGGCTGCTAGTTCTTCCTCACACAGGTTACTTCATCTCCTGCTTCCTGTATCTCATGGTTGAAATGTACTCACCACCTGTTTTTCAGAATCCCTGGTAGCTTCAGAACTTAGTTCAAGCTCTATCTTCTAGCAGATGTTCTTCCTGATCTACCCGATTACTAGGACCTCTTCCCCAAATGACTTTGCATTTTGTGCATGAGAGGCAATGCTGCCTAATGGAGGACAGAGCTATCTCAGAGACCTAAATGAAGCTCAGCTCTGACACATGCTTCTAAGTGAGCTCTCTCATCTGCCTCTAGGAAATTCTAGAAGACTGTTAGTTGTAGAAAAGGTGCTACCCATCAACACTGAAGTCAGAGTCAGTTACTTAAGGAACACAACCAGAATCAGATTTAACAAAGTAAGTGAAAATACAACAAGTAACAAAAGATAAAAATCAATCAACGTAGAGAATGTTAACTCATGGTATTTTAAGTCAGCATCCCCTTGGAGTTTGATATTACTGCCCTAGACCAATTGAATTACAGGTCCAGTCCCTATTCCCTATCCTATATTTATAAGCACAACACCAGGATATAAAGTTTGTTTGATTTTTGTTTCTTCAGGAACTAGCATTGGGCCTGACACATAGTTAATAGGTTATTAATAAATGCTTACTGAGTGAGCACATTTCATTACCATTAGAGTGACTTTAGAAAGGCAAAACATCTTGTGGCAGCCCTTTATGTAATGGTTAGAAATTGGAAATTGAATGGATGCCCACCAACTGGAGAATGGTTAGGTAAATTATGGCATATGAATGTTACAGAATGTTATTATTCTGTAAGAAATGACCAGCAGGATGAATACAGAGAGGTTTGGAGAGACTTACATGAACTGATGCTGAGTGAAATGAGCAGGATCAGGAGATCATTATACATGGCAACAACAATACTATATGGAGATCAATTCTAATGGAAGTGGTTCTCTTCGACAATGAAACTATCCAATTCAGTTCCAATTGATCAATGATGGATAGAATCAGGCAAACCCAGAAAAGAAACACTGGGAAATGAATATGGACTACTTGCATTTTTATTTTTCTTCCCCGATTATTTTTACTTTCTGAATCTGATCTTTCTTGTGCAACAAGAAAACTGTATGAATCTGCACACATATATTGTATTTAAGATATACTTTAACATGTTTAACATGTATGAGACTGTCTGCCATCTAGGGAAGAGGGTGGAGGGAGGGAAGAGAAAAGTTGGAACAGAAGTGAGTGCAAAGCATTCTCCAGTTGATAAATGGTCAAAGAATATGAACAGATAATTCTCAGATGAAGAAACTGAAACTTTCTAGCCATATGAAAAAATGCTCTAAGTCATTATTAATCAGAGAAATGCAAATTAAGACAACTCTGAGATACCACTACACACCTGTCAGATTGGCTACAATGACAGGGAAAGATAATGCGGAATGTTGGAGGGGATATGGGAAAACTAGGACACTGATACATTGTTGGTGGAATTGTGAATACATCCAGCCATTCTGGAGAACAATTTGGAACTATGCTCAAAAGTTATCAAACTGTGCATACCCTTTGATCCAGCAGTGCTACTACTGGGCTTATAGACCAAAGTGATATTAAAGAAGGGAAAGGGACCTGTATGTGCAAGAATGTTTGTGGCAGCCTTCTTTGTAGTGGCCAGAAACTGGAAACTGAGTGGATGCCCATCAACTGGAGAATGGGTAAATAAATTGTGGTATATGAATATTATGGAATATTATTATTCTGTAAGAAATGACCAGCAGGATGATTTCAGAAAGGCCTGAAGGGACTTCCATGAACTGATGCTGAGTGAAATGAGCAGAACCAGGAGATCATTATATACTTCAACAATGATACTATATGATAATCAATTCTGATGGACGTGGCCATCTTCAACAATGAGATGAACCAAATCAGTTCCAATAGAGCAGAAATGAACTGTGGGCGTTTACTATGTACCACTATATGGAATTCCCAATCCCTCTATTTTTGTCTGCCTGCATTTTTTATTTCCTTGACAGGCTAATTGTACACTATTTCAAAGTCTGATTCTGGAACTGTGACGTTACTAACACACAAGACTCCAGGGTGAGGAGACTCTTACTACCAAGGTAGCTCAATATCTTCTCTGCAATGCACAGGTTTATTAGAGAATTGCCTGCAGCTCTTGAGAAGAGTCACAAAGTATTTGTCAGAGATTAATCAATCAAATAAATATTTATCAAGTGCCTACCCTGCAAATACTGTGTAGATTAGGCTTGAGTTTAGGTCTTCATTTTGCATGTAGTGGGCACCAAGTAAATCTACTGATTTCAACTGCAAATAAAATGCTAAGGATAAACGTTTTACTTAAGACATTACACAGTACCAGGCTGTTTTTCTTATGGGAGGCTCTAGGATTTACTGGGATTCTGCAGACATTTGTACAAGAATTTGGGACCAAAATAATTACAAGTGACCACACATGTAAGACTTATAAAGCACTTTCCCCACAATAATCTTAAAAGGTAAGTAGTATAAGCCTTATAATTTTTTTATAGATGAGGAAACTGAAGGTACTAAAAAGTAAAACAGTTGTCCCATAATCAGCAGCTATTAAGGGTGGGAGCCAGGGCTTGAACTAAGGGCATCTAACTCCAGATCTGGTAGACATCCAACTCAAATACAGTGCCTTGTGTTATGTACACAGTCAGAAATGTTGCTGGAGACCAAGGAAAGCTCAAGAGATTATAATAGGGTCAAATCAAGTAAGGGGATCAGTAAATAAAATTTAAAATTTAGTCAAATGACAAGCGAAAATAGACAAAAGTAAGATTACCACTTCATTACTGTGCTAGACTAAGAGGAGAGCTTCAGTAGTCAGGTTGGATGCATAAGTTATTCATGTTTAATAAAATCAACATTGGTGTAATGAGCAATTTTCTTTCCATTAACTATGGCATTATTTCTTAAAATGACCACTATTGACTGCAATAGGAAGATTTACAATGTCTTCCTTGATGCTACTGAAAGCATAAGGACTAGCTCTGTGATTTCATGATTGATCCAATAGGCGAATGCTAGTTCTAATTCTGAGAGCTGTGTAGAGCACTCTTACTGGATTAATTTCAAATAGAAAATAAACTACATATGGAACCCTGAATTACATACTGATTTCAAAAACTACATTAACAATATCTGTATTTTATTGTATTTTATTTTTGTTAAATATTTTTCAACTTTATTTGAAACCGATTCCAGACTTGGGGTCATTTTAGGCTACATGTCTCTGGGCTGATATGTTTGACACCTCTGAAGGAATCTGCTCAAATTTGAGAAAGGTAGAAATTGAACTCAGGTCCTACTAGCTCTGAGGCTGGCTCTTTATGCAGTAGGCCATAATTTAGCTTCTTATGAGCCAATAAGCTTAAAAAAATAAAACAACCCCCCCCCCCTAATATATTAGTGAAGGAGAACTGGCAGGCAAGGCAGTGTTGCAGTATTAAGAGGAAATAAAATGACCAGCTGATGGCACCAAAAGACAGCTTATAGGAGGGGGCTGATGCTCAGTGCTCCATTCTTAGATATTCTTTTCATCACTTCCTACAAAGCTGCATTTAAAATAACCATCTTGGCTCTTCAAAATTGAGGCAGTCCTATAAAAGAACAGCCATACTGCAAATCGCCTCTGCAGCTAGCTCCCTTATAGCTGAGGCCCATCACTGAACAACCATGCAGAGGATTCTGATTTTTCAAATCAAAAAACTCAAAAGTTTTGCAGAGAATTTTTGTTCCAACCAGGAAAAACATAAAGGCTTAAGCTAACTAGGAAAAGAATTATTTAAAATTTAAATGGATAAAAGTTAATTGGAGTACTGTAACTCTGGCCTGAAATTAAAGGCTTCTAACTTTAGTCTTACAAGGCAGAAAGAAAAAGAACAACAATTTTTATAAATTCTCCCTTCTAGAAAATATTCTACTTTTAAAGTCTAGGCAGAAAGGATCTTGGATCTTTTTGAATTCTAAAGATGATGAAACTGTCCTATTTGCAATCACTATAGTGATCTTGTCCTATTTAAAGCATCTAACAGGAGCCTTGTGACATATTGACTCAAGTATAAGAACCAACTAAAGTTCATCTCAAAATAAATACTATTTTGAAAGTCTTATGAATACTAAAAATCCTTTACACTTCTCACACCATCTTTCTTCTGAAGATCTCAATGCACTTTTTATATCTCTTCTCTCATTTCCTCATATAAAAACAGAAACTGAGACACAGCCATTATGGGATCTAGATAAGAGCTTTTTATTTTTTTTTTATTTTTTTTTAACCTAAATTAATCCTTTTTAAGGATCCAGAGCTAATTAAAATTAGTGCTTAATTTCTCACATAATTCTAAAATTAAATTATCTCTTAATTATCAAATCTAATGCTCTTTTCTTAATTAATGCTTTCTTTCTGCAGCCTTTGACACTATTAATCACCATCTTTTCCTTGAACTCTCTTCTAAGCATTAGTGACATAGATCTCTTCTTGTTTTCTTCCTACCTGTCTGACCAATATTGCTCAATCTCCTTTCTAGGCCCCATCCAAAGCTCTACCCTGGGCTTTCTTCTCTTCTCTCTCTGTATTATTTTGTTTGGTGACCCCATTAGCACCTATTGACTCTCTCTATGTAGAAGAATCTTAAATCCATTTATCCAGCTGGCATCTTTCTTCTAACTTCCAGAATCTTACATGTCCAACTATCTATTGGACATCTTAAACTCAACCATTTCCCAAAATGAAACCATCAGTTTTTCTCCCAAGCCTTCCTATCTTTCAAATTTTCCTCTTACTATTAAGAGCCCACTACTCTGTCACCTGGCTGGAAATTAGGGTCATCCTTGACTCTTGACTGTTTCTCAATCTCCATACAGACAGTCAGTGAGCAAACCTCTAGATTTATCCTAACTTCCTAACAGCTCTTTTACAAGTTTCCTTCTGTCTTGAGGCTATTGCCCCTTGAGGTGGGCCCTTCATTATTTCCTACTTTTGACTACTGGAACCATTTGCTGATTGGTCTCTCTTCAGTCCAGTCTATCCTCAACTCAGCTGTCAAATTTATTTTCTTTAGCTGCAGATGTGATCATATTCTATCCTCCCCTCTTCCTACTCTCCATTCAAAAAATACCAGCAATTCCCTCTTGATTATGGGACCAAATACAATACTCTGGATTTCAAATCCCTTCCAAATTCGCTCCGTTCTAGTTTTCTAGACTTTATATATCTTATGATCCTGTGACACTGGTTTCTCACACAAAACATTCCATCCCTCAACTCTGCATTTTCACTGGCTGGCTATTGTGCCTGCCTCTACCTCCTCTTATTCTGATTTCCCTCAAATCTCCACTTAAAACCCCACTTTCTACAGGAAGCTTTTGCCATTCTTTTCCAGAATACCAGTGACTTCACTTTGAGATTGTCTCCAATTTATCTTGCACAAATCTTGTCTATACACAATTGTTTGCATCTTGTCTTCTCCTTTAGAAACTTGAAAGCAGTCACTGTTTTTGCCTTTCTTTGCATTCCTAGCAGTGCCCAACACAAGTAATTAATCTTTGTTGACTTGTTGAGTCTTTTCCTGCTTCATCAATAAACAACTATTAGCTTGTTTTCCTCAATCACTTTTTTTTTTGCTGAGGCAATTGGGGTTAAGTGACTTGCCCAGGGTCACATAGCTAGGAAGTCAATCACTTCTTCTTATATCTCCCTCCACTTCCTAATCACTCCTTTCCTCTTTACCTAGTAATATCTTCTATCCCTAAAGACTAGTAGGAAGATGGCTGACAAGCACAGGTAACATAGCCACAACATGACTGATAAATGGTTTTATAAAACAAACATAATTGGCAAAATAATTGGGCAGTTTCATCATTTTCTATGTTGATCTTACCATAATTATTTATGGTATGTATTGTGTGAAGATCTCTCACTGTATTCAATTTTGATTTTACATTTTTATTCCTTAAAATGAAGATACCATTATAAGGCATATGTATATCTATATCTATATCTATATCTATATCTATATCTCAGAAATGGAAATAGATCACTTATAGTACTTAAGAATGAGGGCTAGCAAACAGATGTATGGCCTAACTGCTTCAATGGCCTAGCATGCTAAAAGAACTTTTAAAAGGACATCCCCTCCTTGAGAATGTTGAGTAGATGTCAAAAGGATTTACTGTCCTTGAGAATATCAGGGGATGAAAATGCCTGAGGGCTTACAATCTATACCAGTGGAGGGAGTACTTACATCAAAGAAATCCCTGAGAACTAAAAAAGCTCCTTAGGATAACTTCACCTTAAAATAGTTTGACCAACACTTTTATTTTCTAAGTAATTTATGTCAATAATAATTTTTTGATACAATCTCCTCACATGGAACCCTCTCTGGAGCAAAGAAAAACCAAAGCACAGATAATGACAGCAATTGCATAATATATATAACTACTTGCTTTTTTCAGAGGTCAAGATTATTCCCTTGATTTTTAAAATCCATTATGATAATGGATATAATGGAAGTAATTTCTAAGTGAAGGGCTGTCTTCATACCCATATTTATCATTTGCTCCAATCTTTGGTGAGATCACAATTCAATAATTATGTTGCCAAGGAGGTAATTATGATATCAAATATAAAGAATCAAGCTTTTTCACAGAATCCTAAAGGAAGATAAGATCACTAAGATCAGTGCAAACATAGTGATTTAAATACTATAAGAAAAATTATAAAATAGGAGATAACACTATTTACACTTATCCTGAAAATGTCACTTCCATGTTCAAATAGTGGATGTCAATTTATTAACATTTCATTTTTATTTTGGAGAGATAAGCTACCAAATAGCATAATTTGAATAAGAAAGTTAATGAAATCTTCAACAAATGTTTACTAAATGTTTGAAGAGGGGACCCCGCTACTCTGATAACCCACATCATGTTTATTACTATGTGCATGACATTGTGGATACAAAGACAGAAACCCAAACTCTTATTTTCAATTTTATGTTCTACTACATACTAATGGATACTATAATGGACAGAGCACAAGACCTGGCCCAAGAGACCTGTGCAATCATGGGCAAATCACAACCTCATAATGTTTACTCATCTGTAGAATGGGCATAATAATCCTTTATCTCATTCTTTAGTTTAACATCTGTTCAAATTTACAGAATTGTGAGAAAAGCTCTTTTAAAAATCTTAAAATTGACTTTATGAGTTACAGGCAACTGGGATATTTCAAGATAATGTATAAATCGCCAACCTCCCAGATAACTGCTTTAAGATAATCAAAGATCTTCCTCCAAAAGTGGCCTATGTGAAGCTTTCAAAGAAAAAGCCTTTCAATTGGAAAAATTTTATTTTGCAATAATAAATTATTAACATATACTAATCATCACTATATAAAGCCACAAAGTAGTAGTTAACTAATGAAGGTACTAATATCTTTACGCCTTCTAAATTTATTGTTTAATTTAAGTCAGACAGAAATAACTTTTTACAAGTTTTTTTCTCAAACTGTGTTGCAGCTCCAGATGACAAAGCTATACAAGCAGAATACCTTTAATCTAAGACTCATGAGGAAATGGTCAAATGAAAAATTCAGGTAACACGAGTATTATTTCTTGAAAAAATTTGTTCACTAAAATGTTCAGAAAGATATTTTACTGGGTAAGGAGGCCTCTAAAATTTCATTATTAAATTTTTTTTTTTCTAGGAGAAACTGACCTATTACTGTACACTAGAACTTGCTACAGTTAACACACAGTATAAACTTTGTAAGCAACACAGATTTTTGTCGCAACAGTATATCTTTGTAGTTTTTCAAATTTTTTAGGAGTTTTGTCTTACTCTTGTCTGACTATACAACTGATATATATTGATAGTGTAACTAATGGAAATGGAAACTAAAACAACCAATCCAACAAGATTGGTAGGATCAAGTAAGTCACTGCTTGGAATAACCTGAGTTCTGTTAGAACATAAATTTAGTTAAATTATATATTATGTCTATACATTGTAATATAACGTAAAAAAGTAAACAACCTTAGAGATGAAGTTAGTTTTTGTTGTCTGGCACATATAGACAAAACTGCAGAGGGGATAGTTTATTTGGTTCACTAATATATTTCCATGGAAAACCCATTTATCATTCATCTATAGATGTAGATAGTGCCTAAAATGGGACAACCAATAAAAAATTGACTTGATGAATAACAAGACCACCGTCACTCTGGGGAGGTGTGCTATTCACTGCTCAAACACAAAAAAGGGAAAGTGTCTGACTCCAGTCTGGCTAAACAGAAGAAAACAATGGGTGAAGGATGTTTTTTAAAGTTCTATTTTTAGTTCCTAAACCTAAACATTTCTATTGGAGGGATACTGGTTTTTCCAATGGCCAAATACACAGCATCAAAACATACTGGTTTTGTTGCTGACAAAAATGTTTAACAATGGCTCCATATTTAGGTTCATAGTCATCTTTATTAGATAGATAGATAGATAGATAGACAGACAGACAGACAGACAGACAGCTCTGTAGGCAGCAAAGCCTGACTATTTGGATGTTGTACTGTGGCTATCAAACATATGTCTTCACATTTGTTTAGTACCTATAAGAAGAAAAACCGAGTATTTAAGTTCTTCTATCCGCACTGCTTCAGGCGACTTTGCAAAAGTATCTTCCTGTATGACCCAAAATGTCTAAAACTCAGGCAAACCTCAATCCCTCAGCATTCAAAGAAAACATCAGAGTGATAGACTGCCTCTTGACAAAGGCATTTTTCTAATCCAGACTGTGATTCCTTTTGAGTAGGAAGGAAATCCCCTCTCGCTCCACCAGAAAATCAATGAACTTTTCTGTAAGAGTTTGCGATAACTGCAGGTGCAGTCAGTCGGAGAGGTAAGACACGCTCCCAATCAGGGATGCTGGACTGACTGTGCCACTAGACCCCTTACATCAATCTCTTCCATAAATAATCATATAAAGAAAGATGTACAGGTACAGACACACGTGAGTTTATATATAATTTTTTAAACACACATATACACATACATAGATAATATCTATTCCTGCTTATTAGAACGCGGGTTCCTCAAGAGCAGGGATCCTCGTTTTTGCATTTGAATACCCCTGTACTTAATAGAGTGCGGCGCACTTTGTAAGCATTTAAGACATTACTTTTTTTTCATTCAATCATTTTTTTTCGAGACTGGACCAGAAGAAAGGGGTTTCAAAACAGCAGGCAGAGTATTGGTTTAGGCATTTAGGGTCACGTGTACATTCTCCAGCTGAACTGACACCTAGCACGTAGTAAGGGCTTTAATCATGGTTTTGTGGAAATGAATTGAGTGAGGGCCCCTAAGGCAACCTGCGACTCTTTAGGGGCCAGTTTTGGAATCTAGGAGGCATTCGTGAAGGCTGAGGGGAGAGGTTTCGTAGAAACTGGGGTGGGGGCTTAGGCCGTCCCGAGGAGGTGGAAGAAAGGAATGAAAAAAGATAGGAAGGGAGGGATGAAGGAAAAGGAGAGTGAAAGGAGGCGGGGGGGGGGGGAGAAGGAAAAGAAAGGAAGGGAAAAGAAAAGGACGGAAGAAGAGTGTATTTCTGAAGCGCCTAATACTTGCGGGTCCCCTAACAGCCGGGATCTCCGATAGAGCGGACACGTCGGGCCCCGAGAGGAGAAGGGGGGTTCCGAGGGTCCGCAGGGGCCTCTTCCTTCTCCTCCAATCCCTGACTGACCTCACTTACAGATGGGGAAAACTGAGGCCGCCAAGGTCACGCTTCCCGCCTTCCCGAGCACACGGAAAGGACAACGTCAAGGGCGACGCAGAGGCTCGCCGTGAGGTCTCTTACCTGGGCCCGAGAAGGAGCCGTCAGGAACACTCTTAAATGGGGGGCAAACCGGGAAAGCGCCGCTGGGGGGAAAAAAAAAAAAAGTGTCGTGGGAGCATGCGCCCACGCTCGCGCTCGCACTTTCCCCGCCCCCGCCCCGTCTCGGTCGATAGAGCACGGGAGCGGTGGTTTCCTCCCCCGCGAATGCGAGAAAGAATCCGAGCAGGCCAATCAAAGGGGGCGAGCGGGGAGGAGTCCCGCCTCTCTTCTTAGGCAGGAGGGTTCCATGTGCCCCATAATCAATTCGCCGGCAGCGGGGAGTGGCAATTGCGCGGGCGCGCGCCTCCCTCCTCCGGGTCCCCCCGCCCCTTTCCCTACGCCCGAACGGCCAATCGCAGGCGGGGCACCAGACGCGCGCACTCGAGCCTTAACGGACGCGCTGGGCAGTTCGCTTAGCCCTTACCATCGGCTGTGGCGCTCGCCAGGTAAGGGAACCCTGAGCTCTAAGAAATCAGGGACCAGAAGTCGTACCCTTCAGGGCTTCAGGGATGGCTAAAGGTCGTCGAACCCCGGGCACTGGGGTGAGACTGGAGAGAAGGATGAGGGGACCGGGGCAGGGCGGAGCGTTAGCCATCGCAGCCCAACCTCCCCGAGGCTCTCTCAGGGCAGAGAGGCGGGGCCTGGGACCTGTTTTCTAGGCCCCCCGCCCCATGTCTGTGAATGACGTTTCTATGGTCCAATTGCAAGGCACCTCCTGGGGGCGTGGCTTGCGGAGGAACCTCCTGGAGGGATTTCCGTGACTGAGGTGGCTGGTGTGTTCTTCTCTGAGGTAGCGGGCAGGACCTGTCAATATTACCCCGATTCTTTCTCTCCTCCCCTCCTTCGAACCGGCCTTACCCGCCGCGGTGGGCTCTCTCTCTCGTAGCTTGATTAGTCTGCCATCGCCGTCCCCCTTCAGACCGTTATGGGTTATCCCGGCTGGGGGTGACAGATCGAGCTATCATTCCCTTCCCCCGGCGTGCGCGAGGTCAACTCGTGGGATGCTGGTGGATGGCCTCAATTCCACCCTTCCCTTTCCCTCCGCCCCCACTCCTGATGAGGCGAAAGCTGATAAACCCGTGTCCTGGGGCAGAGGAAGGGAAAAAACCCCAACGGAGCCAGCCCAGTCCCCGGGTCTAGGTTTGCAGTATCGGAATTTACAGTCTGGTTAATTTATACAGATTCTGCATTCAGCGCCGGGTTATTCGGTTTTATTTCTGTTTTCTTAATTGCCTTCTGACTAGAAAAGCACCTTTGAATTTCAGCTGGATTTACATCTGCGTCTACTGCATCAAGATTACCTCACTGGGAGAGGAATAGCCTGACATGCAGATCCATCTTCTCAGAAGACTTGTTTTCCAGATAGAAATCCAACACACAAGAGGCAAGCTGATGTGGATTCGGATTATTTCATTTTTGCTGCTAGTGTAGATGCTGTTTGGGCTTTTTTTTCTCTTTCTTTTGTAAATATGGTGTTGGTCAGCTGGTGTGACGGTCAAAACTCCCGAAGAGAATCTGCTTCTCTGGCTTCATTTCCCCTTTTATTTTTATATTTGTGTCTTTAGGAAATGTCCTTATTGTGGTGTTCCTAGTCATCCTCCGTTTATGAATATGTCTCTAGGTGGAAAATGGTTAAAAAATCAAACTCTGGATAAAATTCATTTTGTAATTCTAGATTTTTAATTTTGGTTTTGTGTGTGTTTTTTAAGGACCTATGATTATTGAAGGAGATAGTTTGAATTGACACATCAAGTATTTATTTGCCTTTTGGTGTAGTACAAGTTCTAATTTGTCGAGATTAAGAAATCAAAATAGTTACTAGAAAAAGATAGGTCTTATTTTTGCCAACAAGTATCTATGTACAAAACTGCAGATAGCCAAATGAGTTACTTTTCCCTGTTCCCTGGTTAAAAGTCAAGTATTAACTGTTATTTGGTTATGTAACAAAATTGTTATAGGAAATTGATTTCTTTTTCTTAAAGAAAATGGAGTAATATCACTAAGAAGGTGATGTTGTTTTCTGGGTCCATCATTTGAAATGTGGATTTATGTGCAAAAATTAAAATGTTCCCCATCATGGAAGAATAGAATATTTAGTAGCTTTTAAGTGTTTTCCATTCATTTTTTCAGAATCTGTTGTAAGCTTAGGACTTTGTGCTTCTGAATGTTAGGAACTGAAAATGTCCCTAGGTGATGAAGTACCTGAAGTTGAATCGGATTCAGTTTCTTCAAACAATGAAGTCAAGCTACTTTCTCAAATAAGAGAATGTAACCACATTCCTATTAGATATAAACTATGGAAGATTTGGACTTGGTGAAAAGTAAACAAGAAACCTTTCCATCTTCTATAGAATCTGATGTCAGAAATACAATTCTGTTGGATATAGCTTAAGTACTAACAGGTAACAATGGAAAAGTGTGAAAAAAATTTAAAAGCAGTTATAGAGTAATATACCTTAATACAATTAAACAGTTCAATTCAACAATTTATTAAATATCTCAAACAATAGATATTATTTATTATTTATATATTTGGATAGTACTCCAATTCACCCTATAAATCATAATCTTTTGGCCTTGGAATTTTCTAGTTTTTTAAAAGTGCTTTTATATAACCAGATGTAACTAACTAGTTTATGTATTTTGTTAATCTGGTTTACTCTTTCCCTTGTATATTGCTGGCTTTTTCAAGAGATATTTTAAAATATTTACTTTTATTGGGGAACAGCTAAATAGTAACTTGCTCTTTTATCTCTGGTTTTATAAATGAAGTTTGTTGCTTCTTGGTTTGTTTGTTTTTTGAGAATCACATTTCTTTGAAGTTTTAGGACTCATGTCCTCAAATATTTCCAAATTTTGATTTTATAGTTATAAACTATAATTGATGGCTTATATTATAATAATGCTTTACCTATTTGGAACTACATTATTTAGTAATATCACTTATTTATAATGTGGCTGAAATTCAAAGAAATGAAAAAGATCTTTGAATATCTAAAATAGATGTAACAAACTCCACATACTTGACTCATGAGTCGGTAGTTCATCATTTAGATTCTATTTTATATAGAAATACATAAATTACTCTTACTCAATATATAGTAAATTAGAAGTTGAGAGAGAATATTCTTTGGCAGCCATATAAATAGCATAAGGAGTGATAGTTGATATCCTGACATCAAAGGAAAGGGGATAAAATGGAAAAAACCACAGACAAAATACAAATTCCAAAAGTATAGTAGGTCTTTAATGTAGCATCAAGTAGTCCACATACATACTAGGGCTCTAAGAATATTAATCTCTTTAATGTGTCATAGCGCAGATGAGGTAATTTATGTACAATGTTTTAGAAATCATAAAAGCGCTGCAGTGGTGACCAACTTTATAGCCCAGTTATAATTTCTGACTGCATCAAGAAAAGTTTAAATTCTGTTAGTTTGGAAAGATGAGAATTGTAAGATATTTTGGAGAGATTCCTACTCAATATTGGCTAAAATAAATATCCTGAAACCTAAAAAGGATGAATTCTCAACTTTATGGAAAACTTGATCATAAATGGAGCATTTCCCAAGGACTTAGGATGACTGAGGTTTTAATCTGTATCTCATTGAAATATATTCCTAACATATAACATAGGTTGTACATCTTAAGATGTCATAAATGTGTTGGTTGATTAGGTTTTTAAAAGAATTCATAAGTAAACCCTATGCTATTCTATGTCACATACTTTTATAAAATAATTTCAGACAAATCTCATGTTCATTATGGTTTTATTTGATTTCATTGATGTGGATACTGTCTCATTGTAGAGGGCTAAATAACAACTTCCCCACATCCTCTCATATGATTTTTGGTCACATTGTTCTAATAGCTCATCTACAGAGGTTCTAATCTATGAGGTTTAATTTTTTTTTTTTACTATATATGTGTATATGTATATATGTCTCTATATATACCTACTCTACATATGTGTTTATATATACCTAATAGTAAATGTATACTTTGAAGTAAAACCTTCAAAAATAATTGTAAACCAAAATTTATGTTTAATATCTTATCACATTTATTTACGTTCTCTTTTCATGTCACTGAATATTCTTTAGAATGATGGTTACAAATGAACTCTTTATAACTGGTTTTAGTTTATTTCTATATTGGAATTTTTTTCTCAAAATACTCCTTAGTATTGGCTGGAATTGATATTTAAATTATAGTAAAGGTTTCATTATAGCAGTTAGAATAGGATTCTTCATTTTGGTTTGCTTTAAATAAGTATTGTCAAATACATAGTGAGGGACATTTGTTCATCTGCTGTACCCCATTCTTGCTTATGACTGATCATTTCCTTTCCTGGTCTTATATTTTTGAAAGCTATCTCTTTTGTTATAGCCAGTTTATTCTTACCTTGTAGCTTTCTGTTTTCTTTTCAAATTTGTAATTTTGATTCTTTTGAGGTGATGGTACTTTGTGATACACAGTCATATAATATTACGTAGAGACTATATTATATAAAATTGGATTATATAAAATTGATGACCTTTCGATGTACTTGGATGTACTGTGTTATTTCTCAAAGTTAACCCAGTATAATGTCATACTGGAATTCTGGATTCAGCTAGCCCCTTATCCAATTGCATTGTCTATTTATTCATGGTGTGTGTGTGTGTATACATATATATATATATATACACATATATGTATACACACACATACATATACATTCACAAATAAATTAACTTGACTGGTTCTCTATCAAATAGCTTTAGGTTGGCTTGGTTTGGACAATATGCATTTTTCATCCACTTTGTTTTTTGTAGTGTGATAGTAAGAGATTTCTTTTGGATTATTGTAGCTTTCACTGAGAGAAGGCTTGTAGTATTCTATAGCTTGACTGATATAATTAAAAATATGAAGAAATTTATCCTTTGTTTTGGATTGCAGCACTAGATTTGAAAAGAGTTTTTGTGGTATCAGAGCTTTTTAAGCTAACATTAAATGGTCTAAATATTTTTGTTGACACTGCTTAGCACACCCAATAATGTAAAGATAAATTTCGTTCCAATATGTTTACCAAACTAAATTAGTGAATTCCAGTGAAGAGATTTTATTATATTTCTAAAAGATGTTTTGTAGCATAAATTTAATAATCATTGGTGAAAAATCTCTCATAATACTTTAGGTGTGAGAAATTGGAAGTTTTGACATAGTTTACTCATTTTGTTGTTGTTTTGTTCTATTTTCATTTTCAGGAAAGCTGACATTTTTGAAGAAATATTTGGTTTTTGTTTTTAAAAATAGAAAGCTATCAATTTTTTTTAATTTATGTATAATCCTCTGATCAGATTTTTAGCAAATGAAATCCCATTTAGTAGAATTAAATACTGTGGTTTTGTGCTGCATTGCTTAATCTAAACTAGTGAATTATTCAATAATTCAGTAGAATGAAGAAAATTTTGAATTATTTATGTTTCCACAAAAGCAGAAACAGTCTCTTCCTAAGTGCAAATGGGTTGTCCTCTTTCTCAGCGAAGACCAAGATCCCTGTAATTCAAAGTTCAGTTGAAGTCCTAACCTCTTTTATGCAAGATCGACAAAACTCTGGCGAGGAGGATTCTGAAATTTGGAGAAAGTGTGAGGTAGGAATGGAGGATTCAATAGAATTCTTTATAGAGAATAGAAAAATTTGACTTTATAGCTTTATTAATCCTTTTTTTCTTTCTCTCATTCTGTCTCTGTGTGGTTTGTTGGATGTTTAGAGTATGAAAGATTGAAAGATAACCAAAATCCATGTATTTTGCATTACTAATTTGTTCTTGTATTAGGTTTGTACTTGTATGATATATTTCTGCAGAGCAGCATAAAAGCTCTTAAAAATTTTAATTTAATAATTAATTTAAAAAAATCATGGATGTACATATTTCACATTTTAATTATTTGAAAAAAAAATGATGCAAAGCTTACTTTGAAGTAAAACCTTCAAAAATTATTATAAACCAAAGTTTATATTTAATACCTTATCACATTTATTTACGGTCTCTTTTCATGTCACTGAATATTCTTTAGATTGATAGTTACAAATGAACTCTTTATAACTGGTTTTAGTTTATTTGTATATTGGAATTTTTTTTCTCAAAATACTCCTTAGTATTGGCTGGAATTGATATTTAAATTATAGTAAAGGTTTCATTATAGCAGTTAGAATAGGATTCTTCATTTTGGTTTGCTTTAAATAAGTATTGTCAAATTATCTTTGGTCATATTTGGTATTGAAGAAAGGCAAATTAAGGTTTCATGCAGTAGACCTCAAGCAACAAATTCTTATTATATTGAAGAGTAAATAAAATGTGGGTTAAATTGAAAGATCCATATAAGTAACAGTAATTTTTTTACATGGTTTTCCTTGAGTTCAAATTTGGCCTGAGACACTTTCTAGCTATGTGACCCTGTGTAAGTCTTAACTTTATTTGCCTCAGTTTCTTCATCTGCAAAGTAGGGACCATAATAGCACCTACCTTCTTTAAGGTTAATGTGAGGATCAAATGAGATAATTGTAAAATTCTTAGTACAGCTTGGATAGGTAAATTCTATAAAATGTTAGCTATTGTTGTTGTTAATATTAATCCCATTAGTGTTTGCTAAAGTGAAGACTTTTAATTTATCATCAAAAATATGAAACAAATTCGCCTAATAACCTAATATCTATTAACATGAATTAAAATAAATGAGGATTTATTAATTTTGATAAACACGTATGGGTTAAGCTAGGAACCTACCACTTTTCATTTTTTGTCTGGTTAAGTAAGTCTCAAGGAAGAATCCAAATTCACACTGTACACCAGCATATAGATTTTTCTTCCTTTTCTCAGTTTATTTGAAAACAAAAATAAAAACACATATTGTTGCATGTAATAAGCATCAAATCATTTTCATTTGAATTTGGGAGAACTGCTTGGTTCTATGCTTAATTCACCAATTCATTGAAAAATTGGTTAAAAATATTTCAGCCTTTATAACATGAATTTAGGAGAATTGGACTTTTGTCCAAATTCACCACTGGTTCAAATCAAAACCTTCCACTTGTTAACTTCTGGACATTGAGCAAGCAAGTTGAGCTATGCTTTCAGCTTCCTTGGTTGTGAAATGAAGTGTTTCTAAGAGCCTTTTCAACTCTAAATTTATGTTCCCTTCATATTCATTTCATTTATTCGAAATTTTGACATAAAGTTAATGTTTCTATTTCTTTTCTGCCTATAATTGATACAAAGTTTGGAAAAAAACATGTTTTCATTTGGATAGTTTGATATACAAAATATCTTCAGGCAGAAATCTAGTTTAGTGTTAACTAGATGAAAATTTTGTATAATTTGAGAGTACCAATTGTGAATGTAATAAATAAAATTGAAATATTAAGATTTACCACAAATAAATTGATTGGTCTTTTAAACCAATGTTTTTAAAGCCAATATTATCTTTTTATTTTATAATTTATATACCTAACTCTCTCCATGCTTTTAATTACAAGTTTTAAATGACATTTAATAGAGAATACATTTGTATTTTATCTATCTTGGAGAAATTTCATTATCAGGTAAAGTAGATATGAAAAAATGATTGTTTTTTTCTAGTCTGAATCACAAAATAATAATAGTATAGCAACAATATAGTGCCATAATTGGTGTACACAAATCATTTTGGTTTGGTTTGGATATACTATGAGCACTTTCAGCTTTATGGGGTACTTTATAAAGGGATATTATTTCAATTAAGCTATTGTACTCCATTTTATAGGTGAGGAAACTAGATCTAGAAAGATGGAATGTCATACTCATGGACATACCATCATTCAGTCACCAAGCATTTCTTAAGTGCTTACTCTGTGCCAGATACTATGCCAAGTTTTGGTGATAAAAAGAAAAGCAAAACCACTGTTCTTTCTCTCAAGGAACTCCCATTTTGATTGGACAGATAACATATACAGAATGGATAGAAGGTGTTTGAGGAGGAATTTGAAGCCAAGTCTTCCTTATTATTTCTATTAACTTGGGCAGTAAGAGAAGAATTGAGAAAAGCTATTTTAATACAAAGTTAGGCTGAAAGATTGGTTCACTAATACAAAACACCAAAAAAGACAGAACTTGTATAAATTTACCCTTGATTTTCTTATTATATCATGGTTTAGTAAATTAAATTTTTATCTCAGGGTTTAATCTGCCTCGATCAGATCACATCTCAGTGTGATATATTTTTTAAATTTGATTTATATTGTTCCTCAATATTACATTGCATAGAACTAAAATATGGGATAATCTGTTTAGACATATTGAAACCATAGCCATCTTAATGTTGTAAAAAAATGAGCATAGACCATCAAGACAACTTAGTTTTTCATTTTTGATTTTCAACACTTTGTTCTGCTGTAGATGTAATCATTTGAGTGCTTGAACTTATTGGAATTATGAATTTAATGGGTAATGGAATTCCAGGAAAACATAAAATCCCTTGAGACAGAAACCATCTTAAAAATTATATTTCTTTGTAGTTTTTACTGCCTTGAGCATAAGTATTTAATAAGGGTTAGTTGATTGCAATGGAAAATGATTTCTAAAGAAAGCTGCACAGGAGCAGAATTCCTATCATTGTGCACTACAGACATATATAATAGGGATGAAATTTTAGAGGGTCCATGAAACTGGATGGAAAAAAATACATTTTTATTTTGACTAACTTCCAATTTCTCTTATAATCCTATATATTTTATTTTATGCATTTAAGTATATTTAAGAGATACTGTGGCTTCATCAGTCTGCCAAAGGAGATTTAAAATTAGGATTCCCTGGTTTATGGAATAGCCCATTTGTTTATCTCTGTTACAGCTTGTTTTACTTAAATTAACTCTGTATATGATTTTGTCAACTTAAAGAATGCATTTTGGTGTAATTAATCACAGTAAAAAAAGAATTCTTTGAGTTTATGGTATAGGATTTCTTTCAGTAGGAAGACAAAAGTATTTGTTGAGAAATCTTGTCTTTGGTATGGGTGCGGGATGGAGAATGAAGCCAAAGTACTAAAAGTATTAAAGTATATAAAAGTAAAGCCAAAGTATTAAAAACCTCTAATAATTGAAGAGCCACCAGAAATAGAATATTTCAAATGATATTGAAGGTTGTTTTGAAGATAACATTCTCATTCATTTTCTCCAAACTCTAGCTAAAGTATAATAGTTTTGAAGAATTCCCATATTTGGTCATCTTTATTTTTAGAAATTCTTTATTGTAGCTTATTTAGTTATGACATATTTTGATACAAAATGTTGCCATTATTATTATTAGCTCATATTGTATGTATTGTCATATGACTAAGATTTCTCTTTTGAATCATTCTTTTTTAAAAATTTACTAGGCTAAGTGGTTACAGCTCTTCAGTTTGTTGGAAGCACAGCGAGAACAGCAGATCGTTGCACAGCAAGAAAAGTTCAATAACCAAATCAAAGTGAGAACTTGTTTACATGCTCAGCTCTTCTTTACCTTTGTGTATTTTCACTTTCCTGTTCCCCTGAACTCCATTGACTTATATAATATGTCTTGCACAAATAAATGTGTTCTAGAATAAATATTTGTTAGTGTATTTCATCACAATTTGTAAAATAATGTGAATATATATTTTATATATGAATATTGTAATATGTTCAGATGGCATTTTTTTATGTGCTTTCTTGTTTTTCTTACACATTTTCCTGCATTTTATTTTCAGCTTATTGAGGAAGAGATAAGAAATTTAGTTAAGTTACAGAAGAATAAAGTTTCATGGCCTTCTAGTAGCAGACATTCCCTTGACAAACTGACAAGCAATTTTTCTACATTAGAAAGTCAAATGGGGTTGTGTTCTGAAAACTGTGAAAGAAATGAGTACGTTGCCAACTATTCTAAACTTAAAGAAACTGAAATTCGGCCAAACACATTTTCTTCACATCAAGACACCATTATGGATAATATTTCAATGAATAATGGTGGATATAGTAATTTTTTTATTTCAGAACGAAATCCTTATAAACCTAAAGACTCAAAAGAATTCAAGGAGCACAAAGACATTTCCAAAGGCAAACATATAACCTCTATGCCCCAGAAGGATTCATTTATAAGCGATGTCAAGAACAAGAACCTATGTAGCCAAGCTACAAAAGAGTATGACTCAGCACTCAAAGAAGATGTTTCTATTTTTCCTGGTGAATATGAACATAATTTTACCAGTGAAGATAAGATTTCTGAAGCACATTGTGGAAAATCAAACAAGTGAGTCATTATTTTTCATGCTTTGAAAACACTTATTCATTTATTAAATACTTTCATTTGGAATATTATCAAAAGCCCTGAAATATTTACTTTCAGAACAGATAATGCTAATTGGCAGATAACAGGTAATTGAATTAATGCTTCAAAGATTTGTGATTTTATGGCTGTGGTTGCTTCTTCCCAAGATGCAGATCTTAATCTCTCAATCATTTAGGGTTAGATAGTTTTGGGGGATTATGGCTAGAAAAATTCATCCCATTTGTTACCAGTTTGGGCAGAAACCCAAACTTAGCTAAGGCTGCCTTCTAGATAACATAAATACTTAGAGACAGACCTATACCATACGTTCCTAGAGGAAATATACACACTGCCCTCTACCTGAAGTTTTTGCAGCTTGGATAAAGCTTACCAGATCTGCCTCTTTGCACCTTTTGGGCATAGCTTGTGAGAACCCAGGATCATTTTTATGTCACTATTAGACATCAGAGACATTCATTCTTTAGTAGAGATGGTCAGTCAGTTACTCTGAGGTAGCATCTAGATTAGAGCTAACATAGTGACTGGCATATGGGAAATGTTTATTAAAAACTTGTTGATTGATAAAATAATTTTTTCAAATGCATCTTATAAAATTTGAATTTCTTTGTTTATGCTAGATTATTACAAATTGTATTCTCAAAATAGGAATAACTAGGAAGTCTATTGTATTTTCCAATAATTTGACACTATTAAAAAACAATTTTTACATTTTTTCAATTTTGTGGAATTTTATTATGCATGTGTTTAAAATAGAGAAATTTTACAATTAATATCTTTCTTTATATATTTGATGTCTTAACAAAATGTAAGTATAATTGTTGTAAATTGGATTACATTTCTATTTCTCCAAGAATTAATCACTTAATAAAGAAATTTGATGGTAAATCTATTTTGCAAATACTGCCTAATTTATCTGTTTTGTGAAATTCAATTTTATATTTGTATATATGTATATATTACATTTACATATAATACACACATATGCATTTCATATATACACATATTTGCATTTCAAAGACCTTTTCTGTTGATTAGTATAATTATCTTAAAGATGTTATTAGGCAGTGACAAAATATATTTTTATTTTAGGTCAAACATTGTTCTGCATAGGTCAGTTAGTTAGTACACGTATTCTATGGCCACAAGATACAAGTCATCCGTAGGTAGTGTGTTTTTATGCTAAGGGAGAAAAAGTAAAAATCTACAAGTAGATAAATGCAAATTAATGATACATCATTACCACTGTTGGGAAAAAACTGAACTCCAAGAAAGAGAGAGAGGTACACACCCACATATACCCCCCCACACACACACACACTTCCCACACCCCACCCCCCCACACACACATCCTCCTACTCCACCACCACATTCTACTTCCAGAAGGTCAAGGCTTTTTTTCTCTGTGACATGACATAAAAGAACTAATTTTTGTTTTCTACTTTTTAATAGCAAATCTTTAACATCATGGGCACAAAAATTGAAACAAAATCAGCCAAAGAGAGTACATATTGAAGAGGGATATATCACATCTCAAGGAAGTGAACAAAGGAAAAAATCAACAATTGAGGATGTAGGTGGTAACTTCAAATTCTGTGATTGTATTGGCATTATATTGGGATAGTGTTATGTCATCATTATTTCTATTTGTTTTTATCCTATTTTATTATTAATTTGTTCCACTGACAATCAATTTTTCTGGGCTTTGTGAAGATTAGAAATAATGAGTTGCTATAAACAATTATTATGTAGGTGCCTGCTAATTAAAATTAGGAGCTGAGGATATTATTTTTAAAAATAATTTTTAAAGCACTGTCATTTCATGTTTTGCAAGTATTGACATCTAATGATATAACCTATTATTTAACTCTGAAAAATTTAAAGTTAAGTAAAAAATTTTCACTAGCAGATTTTTTAATGTACTGATATATATTTAATTGGCATATTAAAAAGATAACATTTTATTAAATTGAAAATATTATGTAAATAAGTATCAAAATTTTAGAAATACTGAAATCGTTGCCTAAAATATGAATTTGTGTCCCTTTATTTCCATAGCACTTGTTCTAATATTAAAGGGTAGTTAAAAGTCCCAGGACTTTAAAATTTTAAAGATACTTTATATGTCTCTCATTTAATTGGTAAAAATAAGTAAAAGTTTCTTTTGGCCTTAATTATCAGAAAAGTATCAGTTTTAGTGTAGTACATATAAATTGCAAAGTTTTGATCTTTATAAACTTTTAGAAAATTCCTATCTCTCCCATCCCTAAGAGCATTTTTCAGTCTTTGTAGCAACCTATCAGAAAGCAAGAATTTAAAAAGCCATTCACTCAGCTTTCATAAATAAGGCACTATTTACTCTCTTTTAATTTTTCTACTCTTCAATTTAAAGATTTGACAAATCTTCGTGACTTCTTTAAAAAATTTTTCCAGATTTTTTTTTTTTAAGGAAGGAAAATTAAAAGTATAGAAAACAATGTTAACTCTCCTTTTTGAGGTGAAACAAAGTTATGCATAATCAGAAATATCCTTTTAATGCATTGGTGATTCCAATATAACCTTACATGATGATGTTGGGGTGAAAGTACTTTGCATAATCTGCAGGGAAAATTTAGACTGATTGAAAAATTGCTAGATTTAGAGAATAACGCCCCCCCCCCCAAAATGCTTTCTCATTTACCTAGTGGTCACTTTTCTTTTACCTATCTCTAGCTTTTGTTGGAGAATTTTCTGATAAACTTTTCAAATATAAACTTTTGTTATGCAGTTTTACTGAGTGACTAGATTTTCTTGTGTTTTGTTTCTTGTTGAATATCATAGCATGTAGTATATCGTAGCTATGCAGCAATCTAATGTTCTTGTGTTTTTATGGAGTATAGATAAGACTAGCTGAAAATGCTGAGGAGTCAGTATCAAACTGGATCAGACTAATGAGTCATTTGGCCAGATTCTGCCTTGTTGGGTGGCTCTAGGATAGTATGAGCTTCCACTGAGAGAAAGATTGAATTTTTGAAAGACATGGGTATGGACAAGGGATTAGTCCTGTTCTGCTTAGCTTCACAGAGCTAAGGACCATCATGTAGACAATATTAGGTGGTCTAGGCTTGAGATGTGAACTTACTTAGACTAATTATAATAAAAAGTGGGCAAAAGTAGATGGGATATACCTCTCCAGCAAATCGATTCCCTGGAGATGACCCTACAAATTGTTGGTGAAATGTTGTAGAAGCTTTCTTGGTGAATAGTAGTTGGCCTAGATCAGAGGTGACAGACTCCTTGCCCCACAGGTAGGAATCAGACTAAAATATTTCATTAGGAAATATTTAACAAAATATGTAAAAATCCAATTCAACAGAGAAATTAGTTTGTTGTTTTCTAAGGCAATATATGGCTTGCAGGAATCTAGTTTCTGAGGTTAAGGAGCAACTTATACTTAATACCACTTGAGGTTTCCTTCAGGATTTTATATGTTTATAAAGGGGCAGGTTTTAGTTTAGATAATACAAAAGGTATCCTATCTTTTCTGATCTAAACTACTCATATAAAAACATAATTTGTGCTGAAGCTGTTCTGGAGGCCGTTTTTTAAATGTAGTTTATCCTAAGGATGCTTGTCTTTGTTTCTGTTGTTCTTGTAGGATAAGCACTTGAAGGCCCTTCATCTTGTTAGATGAAGGACTTTGTGTTTTTTTTCTTTTAAACTATTTTGGAGACTAAGGTAGAGAGGGTTCTTCTACTTGGATTGTGACAGCTTCAGGAGCTTAAAGGGTTGATCTTTTAAAAGGACTGTTAATTGCTCCATACTTTTATTTCTCATGAAAAGCCAAGCTTTTTTTTTTCTTCAATGAATCCCTTGTTCTCTAAGAAGAGTAGGCAACTGTTGAAGATAAGCTCACCTCTCGGTATCTGCTGGATTGCAACTGAGCAGAATTTCTTACTCAGATTTATTTTTTCCTATTACACAGTTTTTTACTTTTTTGAATTATTGAATATTTATGGTGATTAGAAAGGTGACTTTGAAAGCTTTAGGCAAAAGACTGCTTGTAAATTTTCTTGACTAATGAAAAAGGGAGTAATTTAGTACCTTATATGGCTGAGATTTATTAATCCTCCTTCCTGGCACATATACAGTTTTATTGATCTAACATAAAAAACTTTTCTTAAGACTGGAGTTTTAAGGAAATCATCTTTAGAATAAATGGTTAGGAAAACTATTGCAACTATCTTCAGGTTGTGATTGTTGCTGTGCACCTTGGCCGACTGAGATCTGTGACCAAATTTTTTTTTTTTTAAATGTCAACAGTAATTACTACTTTTTTGGATTTGAAATTTTTTTATTTACTATTTATTTATTTTTAAAAATTTTTACTTTTTAAAATTTACTATTATATATTCATGATAACTATTTAAATGTTTTTCTTAATCATTGCTGGCTTAACTGTTGTAGTTTTGAATTTGTTAAATGATAATTGGTTCAGTTCTCATGATCTTGCTTCATAGAGTGAAACAATATGTCCTAATTAGACACTGGAATAGATGTCATGCAGAATTAATCATAGACTATTAAGGATGAACAGCTTCCGTTTTTGTTTTTGTTTTTGTTTTTGTTTTTTTTAAATTTCTCTCCTGTAATTTTTTATGATGAATGAAACCAAATTTTCTTTTTTGTAAATATTTTGGGAGCTTTCTTATGTTACTCATTCAGTGAGCTAAAAAATTAGGCTCAATAAGTTTTAACTTGACTTTATAGTAATATATATATATATATTTATTTTTTGAATTGTAGTCTGACTTCAGTGCTGCTACATATCCTCATGCTTTTTACCTTAATAAACCAAATGAAAACTCGAGTTCTTGGGTATCTGAAGGAACAGGTATGATATCTTTCTGATATTTTTAAACTTTTCTATATTCTTAGAGATTTGCCTATAAATTCTTAGTTGGGAACGAGATCTTGTATTATTAGAAATAACGAGGAGCTTCAGTTGCCTCAACATTATACATTATTCTATAAAGATAAAAGAAAGTAGTACTTTATTATTTAAGTATAACTAAGTTGTACTTGGGTATTTAAAGCAACTAAGAAAGTAATCTGGTATGATTATTTTTTGTCTGTTTCCTAAAGGAATTTTGAAATTCATCAATTTATCATTGTATACCCTTCTTCAACTCTTAGAATTTTTAGTTTCCTTCTTAGCTCATTTTAAGTTCAGTGTCTTTTATGAGACTTTTCTTGATCCCTTCTTTTCACTCTCCAGTTTCTCATTGGAATTTCCTGTGTATATTTTGTCTCTGTTTATGTCTACATGTTGTTTCTCCCTGGTAGAATATAGATCTTTTGGGGTCAAGAACTGTTTCCTTTTGTCTTATATCCCCATAATATGCTGTAGTTACATATATGAATTCCTATAGTAAGAAAAACATAAACTAGAAACACTGCATTCTCTTCTCTTTATTTTATTTTTCTTTTCCTTACATACTTTTTTTCTCCTCATTTTCCTTCTCTTTCACTAGCATCTTTTTTTCATTCACCTTTCTTTTGCCTGTTAGGAATGAATTATTGGAAATTACAAGAAAAGAACATATATGACTCTTTGCCTGAATCTTTGGAAAAATCATTTTTAAATATCAACTCCACAAAAGTGTTACCAAACCAGGTATTTTTATCTTGTTCACATTTCTAAATGTTTTATAATGCCCAATTCAGATTTTGATTTCCCCAACCATTGGTTCATCCCACTTTTTAATCCTTATCAATTTCATGTGCTTAACCTGTGTTATTTACTCAAACTAGGATGACAATGTGAATATGCTAATAAGTTTATGATGTTAGTAATTTTGCTTAAACTAATCTCATTTGTCAGTTCCTTGCTGAATCATATAAATAATTCATTAAATCAATTAAAATGGCAATTTTTTTTATTGAAATATTGTTTCTTTTGAGTCTATAATAACAATTCTGCTTTAGCTTTAAATAATTTAATCCTGACTCCCAATTGTTGTAATCATAGACCTTTAATTGAAAAATATTCAACTAATTGGTCTCCCATTGGTTGGAAAACCTTCTATCTAGTCACTGAATCAGTCAACCAACAAATATTTGGATAGTGCTTACTCTGTTACAAGGTGGGGATTTCAACAGGAAAGTAAAATGACTTGTCTCTTAACCCATTTCATTGGTAATAACAGACTAAAAAAATGTAGTACGTACATGGTAGGTACTAACAAAATAGCATGTAATTTTAAAATGTGACTGAAGGGAGGAGTTAAGAAGAGATTAGGAAGGGCTGGATAAGAAAAAGAAATAAAGGAAATGAAAATGGCAAGAGAAGGGAGTGAGAAAAGAGAGGGAAGACAGACTACATAGCCATGCTAAGACATGATGGCAATGAATGATAAAGGAGAGGAAATCTAATTAGGTTTTAGAATAATTTTGCCCATTTTGTGTTGTGCTCTTCATTTTAGTTGTGAATACTGAATATGTCATATGTCTGCAAATACTGGGAATGACAAGTCTTTGCCCTTGTATAGACTATAGCACTAAGAAAGTGCTTCAGATGTCATACTCAAAGCTGTACCTCCACAAGAAAACGTATCACAACATTTCCAACAGCTGGTTGGGTAATTTCAGTGTTGTTGGATACCTTGAATCTATAAGATATTTTTTGTTATATCAAACCTCAAATAGCAAAGATAATTAACTTGTTTCTTCTAAGTCTTTTTTACAGGGACATTCCTTAAATCAATTGTTCTATAACATTTCCTCCTTTCTTCTCTGTATTCTGATCACTCTCATTTGTACATGCTTCTAATTTATGTTTTTCTAAAACCAGATGCTCAGAGCTGAACACTGTACTCCACATATGGCCTAAGGAAGAATATAGCCTTTTTTGATTAATATATCATATTAGACTTTGCAGCCACTAAAACTCTGTATTCTTCCATAATCTTTTGATGAGGCATCCCTTTTCTGGGTGTTTATAAACACAAAGTTGATTTTTGACTCACTATCTTATTCCTCATGCTCACTGTCCCAAATTTTGCTTCTCTAACCCCAACTCTGTTTCTCCACACATATTTTTAGTAGATAAAATAACTTGTTATTGTATTGAGAGATTGGGGTCATTGAAAATGAGTTTTCAGAGGTTTTTTTCTTTAGTCTATATAACGTGTAAATGCCATCATTTTGTTACCAACCCACTCCTTTTAGCTACAAAGTGCCCTTTTAGAAGCTAATTCTTTTATTTGTGCCCTTGATCCCATTCACAGAATCAGAGAATTTTAGTTAGGAGGAAGCCTAATGGTCATCCAGGCTGACTCAAACCTGAAAACGAATATTCTAGTTACATAAGCTTTTATTAAGCAGTACTGGCAAATAGTGCTACTTGCTTATAAGAGGTAATACAGTCTTTGTTTGAAGACCTGTGAGGGAGGAACCATTAATCCTCAAATCAACTTTAATTTTTTGATAGCTAAGTATTAGGAAGTTGTTCTTTTTATGTCAAGCCTAAATTTTCCTACTTTTAATTCTACTCCAAATTTTTCTTCTGTGACCAAATGGAACAAGTTTAATACCTCTTCAAAATATATTCCTTTAGTCTAATTGTCTGATTGTCAGACTATCTTCTGACTAAACTTTTCACTGAACATGACATTACTCTCTCCAAAGTTACCAATGATCTCTTAATTTCCAAATTGATGCTTTTTTTTTTTTTTTTTTTTTCCTCAATCCTTATTCTTGATATTTCTGCTGCTGACTACTTTCTAGAGCTTCCTGGATATCCTTTTTTTGGGTTTTCATGACACTTCTCTCTTGTGGTTCTGTTTCTGTTTGAAATCTTGGATTTGCAGAATCATCAACCATATCACATCTCTCAGAATCGATTCCAGGGTTCTTTCCTGGGCCATCTTCATTTCTCTCTTTACTTGATCACTTGGGGACTGTTATGATTCTTACAAGGTACAGTGGAATTGATAGAAACAATAGTTCTCTAATTTAGCATGGTTCAGTATGATTGATCTGATCCTACAAGGAGATGTTATGGGCCAGAACTTGAAACAAGGTACTAAGTGGAATTGAGGAGACAGTGGTTAAATCTAATTTACCATTGATTTAATCCTACAACAAATAATGGTTTCCTAGTGATGTAATGATTGGAGTATACTTAGTGGACAGCATATAAGCAAGAAGCTCTCAGGGCCAGACCCACAAACCCACTATCGGAGGCAGAGTCAGATTCATTCCATATTCCACCTTTGTGCTGGCTGGAGATTAGAGGGAGCTAGAGGCTGAAGCTGGCAGAGGCAAAAGACTAGCGGCAGGAACCAAGGAGAGAGGCCTCTAAGGAAGCTAACTGAGGGGCAGCTAGGTGGCGCAGTGGATAGAGCATCAGCCTTGAATTCAGGAGGACCTGAGTTCAAACCTGGTCTCAAGACACTTAACACTTCCTAGCTGTGTGACCCTGGGCAAATCACTTAACCCCAAAAAAAGAAGCTAACCAGGCCCTGGGCGAATCACTTAACCCCAAAAAAAGAAGCTAACCAGGCCCAAAGAAGGAGACAAGACTTAAAAAGGAAACAAGAAAGGATTTGGACTTTAACTCCTGGCTGAATTTGAGGTGATTATTTCTCTGAATTGAAATTAAGGTTGCCTCCAGAAGCTCCCCAAGAAACCTGCTCCCAGAGAATTTTATATTTTTAGAGAACATTACAGGGGACCTCCTCTATTCCTGTGGATTTAATATCATCTCATGCTGAAGACTTAGAGATTTATATTTTCAGTTTCCAACATTTCTCTTAGTTTTACTATCTGCCTATTGAATATTTTCATATTGGATGTGTGCTATAGATATTTGATGTAGAACTCTAATTCCCTTCCTCCCCCAACCACCTTCTCTTCTGAATGCTTATTTTCTTGAAGAGAAATAACAGATAATATACCATATTTCCAATTTACAATTTCCCATATTGTAACTTCAGTGTTACTCGGCCTCTTCCCACATATCATTTCATTTGTTAGATCTTGTCTTCCACAGCATCTCTTACATCTGCCCTTCTGGGCAAGTGTGTGTGCACACACAAAGACATAGTGCTTTTGTCACCTCTTGCCTACAATGTTGTGATCTATATTCAGTCCCCCATAGTTTTCTCTCTGGATGCAGATGGCTCGCTCCCCATCACAAGTTTATTGGAACTGGCCTGAATCACCTCATTGTTGAAAAGAGTCATGGCCATCAGGTTTGGTCATCTCATAATTTTGTTGTTGCATGCCCAATTTTTTTTTTCTTGTTTCTACTCACTTCACTTAGCATCAATTCATGTCTCTCCAGACCTTTTGGAAATCAGCCTGTTGATCATTTCTTATAGAACAATAACATTCCATAACATTCATATACTATAATTTATTCAGCCATTCCCCAATTGATAAGCATCCAATCAATTTCCAGTTCCTTGCTATTACAAAAATGGCTGCTACAAATTATTTTTGCACATGTGGATCCTTTTCCCTTTTTTATGATTTCTTTAGAATAAAAACCCAATATACAGACTGCTGGATCAAAGGACAGTTTGATAGCCTTTTGGGCATAATTCCAAATTGCTCTCCTAAATGGTTGAATTAGTTCACAACTCAACAACAATGTATTAGTGTCCCAGTTTTCCCACATCTCCTCTTAATATTTATCATCTTTGCTTGTCATCTTAGCCAATTGAGAGGTGTATAGTGGTATCTCAGAATTGTCTTAATTTGCATCAAAAGCAATCTCTCAAATGAAGCCTTTCTTGGTCCTTGTTGTCTTCTCTTTTCCATACTGGCACTGATAGGATCTTCCTTCTTATATCTCACATACCACTTTGTGGTATGTTAATGTACTTATGTTTTATTATTTTTGTTTGTGTTGTCTTATATTAAGTAAGGCCAGGGGAAATCCAAAAGTTTTCTTTTTCTGAGCTTAATGCTCAGCACACAAAAGCTTTTTAATAAATGCTCATTGCATTTCTATTTGATTTTGTATTCTTTAAGCTTATTACTGTGTCCAGAAAATGAGCATTTTGCCTTATTGGATTGTTGAAGTAGAATTTTTGGTTTGGCCCTTAACTTCCTTAGTGTATTCCTGAATGGTTCTTGTCTTCCTTGAGCCTTTTCAACATAAAACAGAGTCTCAGACACTCCTGTGAAATAAATGTAGGAAGAGTGTCATTGATCCTCATCTGCTTGGACTTTTTCCAAATAGATAAAACATGATTAAAATTTGTTATAAAAGATGTTTGAATAAATCTCATGTGAAGTTAAAAAGTTTTTTTTTTTTTTTAATTCTTTCTCTCTTTCATTAACATCCATCCTGCTCAGAGAAAAATGTAGATCTAAAGTTGTTGTGTTTTGGTTTTTTTTAATGGAGAAAACAATAAGATTCTTTCATAAAGTGACAATTCTTGTGACTTTTTATGATGTTGCTATTAAGACATTTTTAAAAAATTTATTTTTATTGTTTTAAATGTTTATATCACTTTAATTTAAAACTATAACCCTCCCAAAGCAATCAGTATATCATCCATGTATGATATGTATTCATTTTTATACATGTATTCCTACTCCCTCCCACCTTTGCAAAGATGGGGATTAGGGGGGGATAGATACATTTTTCTTAAGTTTTTTTCTTTGAGATCAAGCTTGGTCATTAAAAATACTAAGACTTTTAAAAATCTTTTGTCTTTAATCCAAATTAATGCAAAAATAATAACTTCTTTTTGGAACTTTTTAATTGACTTGTCTCTAGTCACTCAGCACATCTTGTCTGTTTTCAAATGTTTGGTCTTTTTTGAAAGGAAAAGTAAAAATATTAAGATTTAATAAATATATTAGTGAAATGTTCCTGGTCTTTCTTTGAAAATTGCTGAACACTCAAAGGAGCCTTCAATCTAGTTTTATAATAGAACAAAATTGATAGCTGTTAAGATTTTTGTTTTTGAAAGATAATTTAGATTATGAATTGTGAAACCATAGAACCACAAAATTGTAGTTGTCAGGTACTTCCATAAGCATAAAATATGATTCATACTTGAACATCAAGAAATTATCATGCAGCTTTTGATCAAAAACAAAAATTTTAATAGCTCCTGAAGTAGCCTGAAAAGGAAGTTTTTCCTGACATCCAAGCAAAATTTTCTTCTTTTGCAGCTTTTTCTTATAATTTCTGCTTTTGTTTCCTGGGAACCAATGGAAGAAACCTTTTGGGAAAGATTTTTTTTTTCCCCCAGAGACTTTAATTCATAGTGGATGGTGATCTATATAGTCTTTTTCAGTACCGTGCTAATTTTCACGATCTAGTTTAAAAATCTCTAAATTGCAGCTTGGTATTTTGGTGGTGTATCTAACAAGGTAAAAATGTTTACACATATTAAAATGTTTTTATATTTTTAAAGCCTAATTCTGCTAATGAGATGAAGCTGCCATCACTGAAGGATATTTATCATACAAATCAAAGGAAAAATAAGCAATTATCTGAATGGACTCTTGCAACTTCTAATCCCAGTCACCCACCAGAGGTAATGGCTTCAAATATTTTCTTATTGTCCTTTGGGTCATCTACAATTCTGATTCTCCTAAAACATTATGTTCCATAATTCATGCACATCTTTTCTAGAATCTTGATGTTAAAAAGTTTAAGATTGTGGAAAATGCCTGTTAAATTTTTTATTTCTTTGAATGTGATTAAGCCCAATTTCTTCCTTCCTTATTCGGTTCTGGGCCCAACTAATTGTCTTTTTGCAGAGCCCATCTAAGATAAATGTCCTGAATTAGTGAGTGGCCCCTGCCAAAAACATGTACGAATCTGAACAATATGCTTTCTTCATCTACTTGGTTTTTTTCCTGTATGGATTGTTATCTGAATATGAGAGACTCAAAATATGAGGTGCTTCAGATTCTTAGTTTTTGATAAATTGTATATAACATATTAACATTTTTCATTTTAAAATGAGCATTAAATATCATTCCTTACTCTTTGTTTTTGTTTTTTTTTTTTACTTTTAGGTATTGACTTTAGATCCAGCCCTACACAGGAAACCAAATCAACAGATTTCAGGGATTCAATCAAATAACTTTCGATGTAATCTTGACAGATTATCCTTCTTGCCAGAGTCCCTGTTAGAACCTAGTACTTCTAGTCACTCTGACATAGACTCATTTTCCCAAATAAGTAATCTCACCTCTCCTCAATTAGATAGATCTCCCAAATATCCTTCAAATATTAAAAATTTACCTATAGACTCTTGGCAAAGTCATGCACTCCAGAATGAAAATAGGATCAGTTCTTCTTTTCCATTAGCACATACTGTTGCTAGTAATGAAATTTCATTCAACACTGAAGATGAAGAAAACAATTCAACCACTGTCACTAATTCCCGGCTTGCAAGTGTGGACAATATTTTGCCAGATGGCAGTGTTTCAATGTCTTGCATGGAAGACCCAGTAGCATTATCCAAGTATGTATGTTTTTTTTTTAAAGTGTTATCAATTTTGTTGTTTTTTTTTTTCTCTTACATATTGGAGAGTAGATAGTGAATACATATTGGAGAATAGATAGTGGAGGCAGGCCAGCATCAGAGTCAGGTAAATGTGGTTCCAGACCTGTGTCTGATGTGTACTATTGTAGTAGTGACTGTGGCAAATAAGTCATTTAACTTTTCCCTGCATGTACTTGGGTAGTCTCCATGATTTTGTTGCAGATGAATTTCCTGTTTTTGTGGGCAAAATTTGCTGTACTTTGAGATGAGAAATCTGGATCAAAAGACAATGAAAAAATGTTAGTATTTGCATTTCATACCTTAACATCTTAAATAATCAAATTGTTCATTTAAAAAGAAGTAACTTGTTCATAGTAGTTCCTAGGTATCATTTTTATCTCTATAGATCTCTGCCCCTTGACTATATGTAGAATGAAGGTATTGAACAATATAATCTCTGTACTATGTAAGAAAAAAATTTAGGAGACATTTTAAAGATTAATATGACATTACAAATTAATAATATTATTATTAATTATGACATTACAAATAAATTAACCATAAATTTATTTTAATGTCCATTGTAAATGAATGTTATAGATAGGCATAAAAACAACTGATGCATTCTTCTTTGATTCATACTTAATTCTCTTTTGTCCCCTGTGAGCAGAATGAGGCAAAACCTGAGGGAGAAGCATGCTCGACATGTAGCTGATCTCCGGGCTTATTATGATTCAGAGATACATAACCTGAAGCAACAATTAGAGAGAAATGAAGCATCTTCATATGGCGATTTGAAGAAAACCAACCAGAGTCTTGCAGACAGGTAGAATGTGTTATTATGACTTAACCTATAAAATGAAAGTTTCCCTAACTTGAGATATGATTCTTTCTCAAAATGCATAGGCACCATTAAGTATAAAATATTAAAAAATGGTTTATCCACACCAAAGAAAATATTTTTAAAATTTTAGCTTTAACTGCTGGCTTCTGTGAATGGAATTGGACTTGGAGGAAAGCTTGTAGTTTTTAGGGTTGATACTCTTTGAAGAATTATGAGAGCCGTGGACAAGTCACGCAGGCTAAGAAGACACCATCAGGTCTTATGGATCCATTGAAATATAAACCAATCTGGTAATTAAATTAACAATTAAAATGAATGTTCTTTATAAATAGGGAATATTTCAAGATACAGTTTGTTCCTTTTCTGCTCAGATGACTATTGAGATAATTTTAGAAATTTGTGGGAGTAAAGAAATGTATCTCCTGTATAATAAAGATATGTGAAATAAGAGACAAGATCCTAGAAGGCACAAAAGCTTTAGATAACTTTAGGTAATTAACATACAAAATTACCTGTATTTTAGAGGAAAACTTAAAAAACGCATGCAATAGAATAGTGGTTGTTTTGGTAGCAGAAATTTTTTTTGATCGAATATTCATTTTCTTTGTGTTTTTCAGGGTTATGTCTTTTGATTAGGAAAAATTTTTAGTTAATACTGGACATTTTATGGAACAGGGGTTTCAGTTTAACCAGTATTAAATGCTTACTATGTGCCAAGGTAGTGTGGTAAGATTACCAAATGACCCTAGTTTCTGCTCTGAAGGAGTCTATATTCTACTCAATTCTAGCTATCATTGGGAAAACTAATTCTAGGGCTCTCCAGGGGTCAATGATAGCAGGCATGCCTTTCCCTGCTAAGTTAGCTCCCTCCTAGAGGGGCTTTCTGAAATCCAGAAGTCGACAAAGGAAAGTTAATTAGCTGGAGTGGAAAATTATAAAAACTATTCTGTGGCCACCTACCTGTGTGACTGACCAAATCACTTTTTATCTCTCTGATGCTCTATTTAACACTTGTAGAATAAGGGAATTGGACTAGATTAATTCTAATGTTCCTTCAAAGCCCTGTTTCATGGCTGATAATGGATAATGGTGGAATTGAAAATTGCAAATCTGAATTCTAAGTATTTTCTGTACCAACTCATTTGACAGTGTCCTTTATAACCCTGGATTCAGGAATTAACAGACTGTTCTAGTATTATAAACTATGTTGAGAAATTTTTACTACTGCTATATATATAGTGTGTTCTTTGATCACAAGCTAGACTTCATGATGCACTTTTATCATCTTTTGAGACTCTAGTTTATATTCTTATTCCTTTTTTCAGAAAATTCTAGTTTGAATCTAAATTTTCATTTAACAGGGTTGACTATTAAGCTTAATAATATTTATAATATTTAGTTTTACCATATAAAAGAATTGAATATCAAATTTCATTATTTTAAGATGATAGGAATTAATATTATTGGCATCTTAAATGTGGTACTGACATCTTATGTAGTTATAGCAGACAACTGTTATCTTTATACTTTGGCAATAATTTTTAATCAATTTTTAAGTAAAATTGAGAATAAAATCTTTCACAGAGACTATTCCAACATGTTTGGTTACATGCATGGCAGATAATGAATTGTTTTGCTTAATCTTTCCCCCCCTAATGTTTCTGTAAATTGTCCAGGCAGTTAAAAAATCTACTTCATGTGGAATTAGTTATTTTCACATGAAGCTTTGCAGTATTGGGATCAGATTCTTATTTCATTCTCAAGATTTTTAGCAAGCTTTTGATTTTGAATATGAGACAGCAGATGGAATACTTATATTAAGATAAGAATCCAGTGATTGATTCAATTCAACTAAAGCTAGTTCTTTGACAGTATAATATCTATCATATACATTACTTGTACACCAATTCCCATAACCCTATACAGTTGATGATATTAGGGTAGATTGATTTATTATTATGTTTAAGTAGTTTGTGTTTGCTTTGTATCTTAAATTTTCAACAAGAGATACATATAATGTGTTACTTAATTGATATCTATACATATATTAGGGAGTTTTTGAAATGCATATATTCCTCAAACTATTAGAATAATATAAATTATCTTCTTGAAATATCTTTTATTAAAGTAACTGTCTTAGATTTTAGCTCACACTGGACAGTCAGCTTTAACTTACGTACTGGAAATCAACTTCATGTGTAATTCCTAAGGAAAGAGTTTTCATTCTCTAATTTTTTAATTTTGTGGACGTTTTCTTCTGATTGTTGATTTATGGTTTTAGATGTGACCAATTAGGTGGTGCTCTGAATGAGGCCAATGCTCATATGAAAATACTGGAGAACAAAAATAATTTGCTGGAATTGGAAGTGGTAAGTAATTCATGTTGTGTTCTGATAGGTTTATGCTCTCTGTTTAACATAGGATAGCCATACGAAGGAGGCTTTCTGAGGAGAGTGACTTGCAAACTTTAAAATGCAATTTAAGTTGTGATCATTGTTTTTACTGTCAGACCTTTTAGCATACTGTCCTTCTTGAAAGGCTGATTGTTTTGAGTATCATGATCTCAGTATAAAGAGTCACAAAATTTGAGACTTTGAAAGGGAACTCAGCCATTTAGTCCCAACCTTTAAATTGAAGAAGTCTTTGTGTGGTATGTTGATAACCTAACTTAACATTGCTTTGAAAAATAAATCTTTATCTTTCCTGTATTGCTCAAGATTTTTTTCCTTAATTTTCAGTGGTATTCTATTTTCCAAATACATGTAAATGTAATTGTCAGCATTTGTTTTTTTAAGACTTTTGTGTTCCATATTTTTCTCCCTCCCTTCCTTCCACTCCTTTCTCTAGAGAGGAAGTATATTTATGTAATCTATCTATTTAGTCAGTATACAGAATATAACCAACACAGATTAAACATGTGCAATTTTTCTAAACATATTTCTACATTTGTCATGCTCCACAAGAAAACTCAGACCAAAAAGGAAAAAAAATGAGAAAGAAAAAAGCAAACAGACAACAAAAAAAGTGATGTTATGTTGTGATCCACATTCAGTCCCCATAGTCCTCTCTCTGGATGCATATGGCTCTCTCCATAATAATTGGAATTGACCTAGATCACCTCATTGTTGAAAAGAGCCAAATCCATCAGAGTTGTTCATCACATAATCTTGTTGCTGTGTACAATATTCTTTTGGTTCTTACTTCACATAGCATGTTCATTTCAGTTTCTTCAGACCTTTTGGAAATCGGCCTGAAGATTGTTGTATAAATCTTCCATGACATTCATATACCATAAATTATTCAGCCATTCCTGGACATCCATTCAATTTCCTGTTGCTTGCCACCACAAAAAGAGCTGATACAAACATTTCTGCACACATGATCCTTTTCCCTTTTTTATGATCCTGTTGTTGCCCAAGTTGAATCCCTCTAAAGTTACATTCAGGTATTGCTGTGAAAAATACCTGGTTTTGTTTTCCTTATTTTTCTTTCTTATATTTGGTTGGTATATGTACTAGACAGACATTTTAAATTTTATTTCATATTTCTATGGAAGATAGTGGAGAAACAACTTTAAAGGATTCATTTGCATGTAATAGATATGTAAATTAAGTATCAAATTACACCATCCATTCAGAATCTCCTCCTGCTGCTACAAGTATTCATTTTCACTGCAGAGAGTGAAGGAAGCCATCATCTTTTAGGAGAGTTTGGTTTCTCAATTCTTGTTCCTTGTTTCTGTCACTTGATGATGCTATTTCCATTTTTTGTCCACAGTGATGAACTTTACATTTCATCCTTTTGATGCTTATATGCATTTGGCATTTGAGGTAGAAATGTATTCATTCATTAAGAATAACTAGTAATTATTTTTGTTTTTATTTTGTAGAGTGATTTGAGAGAACACCTCAATGCATCCAGTAATACTTCCAAAATTTTGCAGGAACGTATTGAGGAAATGCGAGCGAGTAATAAAGAAAAAGATAACACCATCAGTCGACTCAAATCCCGACTAAAGGATCTAGAAGAAGCATTTGATAAGGCTTACAAACTCTCAGATGATAAAGATGCTAGAATAAAACAAGAAAACAAAATGTTTCAAGCTGTAAGTGAGAAGACAATAGTAGCTCTTTATCATACTTTTAGTTAAGATTTTAGTAGTGCTTTTGTTATAAAACTGACTTTATTCTAACTTTTTTCAAAGTACATTTGAGTTTAATATAACTTTGCTCTTACTGCATTTATACCATACCAATTCAGACAGGGTCTTTTCATCTTACAACAGCAGGGAGACAGAGCTTTAAAAGACTTTTGGTATCACCTTCACCTATTCAATTGCTTTCTGTCTTCAGTTTTACTGATGAGGTATCTTGACTCATCAGTGTGTCTGGTAAGGTAAAAATGTTAGGATTTAGAGAAGCTTTGGGAATTGTTCATTTTTTTGTTTTCTCTTGTTTTACTTGAGATTGGTTTTAAGTCTACATTAGGTACATATATAGTAAGTTAGTTAAAACTTTAGGTTTTATTCTAGTCTTGAGTAAGAGAATTTTCCTTAGTTCATTTTTTTTCTGTCCTGGCATAACATTTAAAAGAACTTTGTTGACAATTTATTTTTGTATTGATTTTTCAGATCCTTTTCTTAAGGCATAATTATATGAATTCTTAATCAAAAATTGGAAATTAGTAATTTTATTTTGTAAACATTTGTATGTATGACTTATTTTGAAAAATACAATCTTATTTTTAACAAATGAATTTAAATCCTTTTACTAGGTGATTACAAAGTGTAATTCTATGATAATTCTGTAATAGGTAATATTACAGTAAAGTTTATTCTTTTTCTTGTAGCTTCTAGGAGAATATCAGTCCCTTGGAAAACAGCATGAAAGAGTAAAGGTAGAGAATGATCACTTATATTTTGAATAGTGGAAAGAGCACTGAATTGAATCATTTAAATTTGGCTCCAGTTCTTAGTAATTCTATGATCCTGAACAAATCCAATCACTTTTAATGTCTCTTTCTGTTTACTTATCTGCAAAATGGGGATAATACTATACTTCACAAGGTTGTTGTAAGGATCAAATGCTATGGGAACGCTTTTGAAAAATGATCAAGTACCATATGTTATTAAATAATATTGGAAGATGATAATAAAGGTTTTATTTCCTTAAGAGCTTCTTATGGGGGAATATTGTTTCACTTGTGTCCTACAGAACCATTTGCTGATTGTGTTTGCATTTTTTATTGCAGCTAAATTTGAGTACTGCATTTTAGTAAGATCATTCCACTAAAAAATAAGAAAATTTAAGCTTTTTGGTTTTATTCATTTTCCAATTAGATGGTTTCTACAGAACATGTCATACCTGATTTATTTGGGCTAAGTCCCAGAGTTGTTCACATAATTCGGGCACAGATCATATTTGGTTTTGGTCAGATATGTGAAAGGTTCCAAATTTGTAGAATTATATGAATTTGCATTTTTAAACTGTTTAGTAAAACATTAGGATGACAGCATTAAAAATTCTAAAATGTAAATTGTACAAAAAATGTTTATATACATTGGTATCTAAATTTTCCTTTATTTTCATAGGATACATTAAATACAACTGAGAACAAATTGCTTGATGCAAATACTCAGATTTCTGATTTGAAAAGGTAAAATGTGGTACTACCTTTTATGTGATTGTAAAAAAGACTTCCTAGTTGCATGCTCAGCATACATGACTTTATTTAAACTGTCTTGGAAAAATGAGATTTCCATTGAAGCATAAAAATTATTGTTACTGTTTCTAAAGTTTCTAAAGACATGAAAAGGTAAAGCTGAATTTAGGATAAGATTATAAACATTATATTGTTATGTTGATTGTATAGCTGTTGCTATAGTAATGCACATTTGTCTCTGTTGTAGTGTTTTATTTATTTTTGGGCATAGATGCAGCCTTAATAACTATGTAGAGTCTAGGACTAAAAAGAATTTTTTTTTTTTTTTTTGGAGACTATCGGGGTTAAGTGTCTTGCTGCCTAGGGTGACACAGCTAGAAAGAATCTGAGGTCATAGTTGAACGCAAGTCCTGACTCCAGGGCCAGTGCTGTAGCCACTATGTCACCTAGCTGCCCTTAGAACTTTGAAGTTTTCTTAAGTTCAGTTAATACATTATCATCTTCCCAAAGAAAAATGCATCCAAACTGTCTTAAGAAAATTAGGGATTTAATTCGCTTTCTTAAAGACTCCATTTTAATTGTTCATGATACTAAGGAACAGAGATATGGGTAATTTGTTATAATGAACCTCCAAATAGCATTAATATTTTATTTTAAATTTGTGTACTTAGGTTTGAATATAAAAAAGTCCTATGTTTTAGAAATTCATAATACCATATGACATAATTCTCACTAAAAATATTCTCAAGATCTAAATAGTCATCTTTTCCTCATTCTGTTCTCCTCTTTAGCCCTTCCCTGGATCTGTTTTATTCTAGAAACAGTTCTTTTAGTTAATTTAACTACCATTCTAAATAGTCTCTCATTCCTTTCTCACAACTTCCCTTCAGGGAATTTTGGTTTAAAAGGAAGCTTCATGTAAAGTGCTAGAAAGGTCTCAGAGGATAGAATGTTTGGAATCAAGAAAACCTTAGCTCAATTAGGCAATGACTAGCCCTGTGAACTTGGGCAAGTTACTTAATATCTGCCTGCCTCACTTCTAGAAATAATAATAGCACCCACCTCCCCAGGATTGTTGCAAGTTAAATGAGATAATCATTCTCAAAGTATTAAAAAATAATCTTTCTAAAAGCATTTTTAAAAGCAAATAAAATGCCTGACATGTAAGAAGCAGTGTGTAAATATCAGCTTTTTATTATTATTATTAGAATACATGGCAAGATGCCTGCAAAGGAGAATATTACTCTTTTTGAAAAATGATATTGTAACCAGGAGTACAATGAATAAAGCCTCATTTTGTTAATTCTGCAGAGTCACATTTCTTTAAAAAAAAAAAAAGGTAGGAAAGGCTTATTAATATCTTAACTCAATCTTCTTTATTTGTGAGTTGTTTAAGGAAAACAGAAATATTTCTAATTGGTACTTTATTTCATTCTTAACTTTTGAAGACTTTTGTATTAACTAAAACCACTGTAGATAGTATGGAATCTGAGTTTTAAAATAATGTATTCAATTTTATTAGATCTTTTTGCCTAATTGTGCACAGGATTTTTATCATGGATTGTATTTTGACTTTAAAATATATATAGTATATTTTTCATACAAATTCTTGATTAATAAGCTAATCTATATAAAAATTTAAAGCTCTAATAATAATTGATTCTCCCATTTTTGAAATGTTCCTTTATGGAATTTAATGGCTGTGTTTTTTTTTATTTTTTTCTTACCGTCTTCTTCTTTCCCTCATTTTACCCTCATTTTTTATCTTTGGTGTGTTTTTTGTAGTAAACTTAAAATGAAAGAATAAGGTCCTAAATCGGGGGTATTGGTAGGTATTATATATTTCCTCCTGTTTTCTTTTCCATAAGAATTTTTTTCTAGAAATAAAATAGTTGAAATAAGGAGGATCTGTATCTTAAAAGTATTTGAATACATTTTATTACTTTTGAATTAGAACAATTTCAAAACTTGAAGCCCAGATCAAGCAAGTAGAACATGAAAATATGTCAAAACTCCGCATTAATACCAAAAATCAAATGCCAACATCCCTTACCAGGTAAGCTATTCCATCTCATCTATACATAAGGATTATGCCCATTATTAGGACTTGGGGTGGGGAATAAAAGATGGGGTTTAAATTTTAGTAGAAGGCTCACTGAACCCTGGCATTGGTCTTAAGATTTTTCATATTATGCACTTGGTGGTAGGTAAAATTTACAACTAGGTCTTAACATAACCATAATTTTTGCTTAAATTTGACATTTCTTTTAGAAAGTTGTACAATAACTATTATTGCATTAGTTAGACTCTGGTACATATAGTTCTATGGGATTGTCTATAAAACAGCATTAGTAATGTGTATTACAAAATAATTTTTTTTAAGTTGGTCTAAAGTATACCGAACTTGAACACTAATATAGAATACAAACTTGTTTACTGGTAAGTATTTTACAAATAATGTGATTGATGAGGCCAATTGTTTGTTTGTTTGTTTGTTTTTGCTGTTGTTGTTTTAGCAAATATGCTTGTTTTAAGCATTTTCTCCTAAGAATTTATCATATATTATATTGTTTTTTACATTTCATTTATTAAAGTGTTAATTTTTTCATGAAAATGAGTAAGCCACAAACAATTCAAACTGATGTTTTCCACTCTAGTAACACAGTAACAGCGTCCGATGTTAGCAGGCGGAAATGGTTGATACCAGGAGCAGAATATTCCATCTTTACTGGCCAGCCTTTAGACGATCAAGATAATTTGGTCCATAACCAGCTTGGGGACTCCTATACTCTTAGGTAGAATAACTTCAATATATAGCATATGTAGGAAATGCTGTATGTTTTTATTATTTACAAAGCATTTTGGTGAGCTACAGAAATTTTAATGGTCATATTTTTAAGAGGTTTTGACTTTTATTGCTTGGAACATACTGAGTCATCAGTCTGTTTCTATTTTTAGGCCTTGGATTTAAGAATGGGCTTTAATTTGTAAAGCATTTCATTCAATTTTTGAGTGTAATCAACTGACCCTGTTATGTATTGATAAAATAATTTATCTCAGTTATGTTTTTTTAACATAAAACACTTAACATGTTCTAACAAAAACTTCTTAGGTACCATACTCCTCCTGAAAAGGATTGTCCACTCAATGACTCACCAACAAGTTTAAAAGAAAGGTCGGCTTCAGATCCGTCAAGCATCAAAGGTTACAAAAATCATGAAGAAGGAAAAATACTTAAAAATTGGGGCACGCAAACAGAGAATGAGGACATGTCAAATAGTAAATATTCCTTTTTTTTTTTTTTTTTTGCTATGTATTAATTTTATTTTTTAAAATTACATTTCTTTCACATTAAATTGCTCAAGTAATGAAGTAAAATTACTGTAATATATTATTATTTAAATCCATTTTATAGATGAGTAAGTGAAACAACTTTTCTGTCATATCTGACAGTGGTTTAAAAAGAAAAAGTATAAAGCAATAGTAAATTGCTATAACACTGAGATTAATTGCAGTATTCTATGTTGTTGGACTCAGAGAAAAGAAGAAACACTCCTCTTGGTAGAAAATTAAGGGGAACTATGGTGGGGGTGGATTCATGATGCCTGTTGTCAGAAACAATCCCTTTATTTGGATTTGGCTCAATTTTTTTTTATTACTGGGAAAGATTCATGAAAGGGTAGTGGTGTATATAGGGAAAGGATTGATTTTTTTTTTTTTTTTTTTTTTTTTAAAGGCAGAAGTAAAAGCTATAAATGGGAGTGAAACTATAAGACAAATGAAAATTTTACTTTTCTTTGAATATGTCTTGCCTTTTATTTTAAAAATTTTAATAGTATTTTTTCCAAATAGATATAGTTAATTTTCAACATTCATTTTTGTAAGATTTTATGTTCCAAATTTTTCTACTTTCTTCCTTTTCCCAAGAGAACACTTCTCCCTAAGATAGCAAACAATCTGATATGGGTTAAATATATGCAACTGAGGGGCAGCTAGTGGATAGAGCACCATCCCTGAATTCAGGAGGACCAGAGTTCAAATCTGAATCAGATACTTAACACTTCCTAGCTGTGTTACCCTGGGCAAGTCACTTAACCCCAGCCTCGGGGGGGAAGGGGGGAAATATGCAACTGAATATATCTTGTTGACCTCCATATTTAAAAAATTTTAGAGCTATCATGTCTTCCCATCAATATGCATACTATAATTTTCACTTATTAATTACTAAGGTTCACATATCATTATTATGAATATTTGAATAGTTTCTTGTAACATGCCCTCCTGGCAGTTACAATTACTAGTCTGTCCTAGGCCCAACAGAGTGCCTTTGACCACTGACCTTTGCAGTGTCAACTCTGCCCGGCTGGCCTCTTCTGAGGCCTTCAAAGGTCTCTGGCCACAATTTCTTGAATCTATAACCAGTATAATAACCGGTAGCGCACTCAAGAACAGCCATGTGTAATCTTAAAAGCCCTGACTTAATGTCCTGACTTGTTAGCTCCCTAGTGAACACCTGGTCTGAAGACCCACGTGTTCACTACCAAACTCCTTACCTCTCTGGGCTATCCATCAGCTTGGCTTAGCTACCCCAGGCTAGGGAGCCAGGTTAAAGAGAGTGACTGGCTGCAAGCAATGGGCTTATAAAGGGCCTGTGAGGTCACACACACAGCCAACCAGTGAGAGAGCCGTCACCCATTACAAAGCTATCTCAATATGGCCAGGATCCCACCCACAGGGGAGTCCTATATATCCACAGAGATTACTTCTGGGCCACTCAAAGCTCCTGTTGCGCTGTGGCCGCCCATTTAAAGGACCCTTACAGTTTCTAAACAATGAAATGGTATAAAAAAAGTCTGTCATAATACAGTAATAGTGATAATAATAAAACATGTATAGTATTGTTTAAACATTTTAAATTTCTACATCTTTATCAGTAGACATCTTTGAAAATTAAAAAATGTTTTAATTGACTATCTTTTTATTTCCCAATGTATTTGATGAGTATTTTACTGGCATGCTTAAAAAGCAGCCTATCTTTTTTAGCTTAAATCAATATCTCAACTTACTAAATGAAAAACAAATAAATAATATTATTTTAAAGACTATATGGTCATTGTATGTATGGTGGGAAAAGGAATGTATCTATTATAAATTTTACATGTAACAACTTCTTCTCTTAAAAAAATATAATTGTTCTATGCAGTAGGTTAATGGTTATAATCCCTGTAACTCAGTTATGGGTAAAAATAGGTTTCAGGGCAGTAGTAGAAGAGTCAACTGAAAAAACCAACTGAAAAACTTATTAGTGAAGACAGAAAACAGAAATAAAGTTTATTTATATTTGTAACAGAAACATCAAGTCGCCGTCAAACTGTAGGATTTGCTCCTGAACCCATTTTCAGTAGAAATCGGTCCCTAGAGAAAGGTTCTCATCAGAGATCAAGGAAATATCATTGTTCATCTTCACAGAGATCATCATCTCTCCCGCCTTCAAACCGAAAATCAAATACTTTAAGTAAGGGTTGAATTTATACATTTCTTGTGCTCTAAAAAAGTTATATGTGATTTAGCCCAATTAGAATTGAATATTTGTGTTTTTGTTTTCTATTTTGGGGACCCCTCCCCAGTAGTAGGTCTTCAGTAAAAGTTTCTGAATGAGGGAGCTCTTGGGATGCTTGCACTTAGTATGAAATGTGACCAGAGAGTTAGATAGCCTGGGATTTTCTTGAGTCAAGAGAATTTCTGGTTCCTTTTTCCATATAAAAAGATAAATTAGATGGCTGCTTTAATTGAATATTCTCTGCAAGAACTTCAGTCATCTATCCATTAGTGCAAGGACCCTGAATAATAATCACTTTCTCCCTTTGTTAAGCTACAGGGGCATTTATAGTGAGGCAGCAAAGTTCTGTACCTGAGATTTCTTTTTTAGGCAATAACTAAGAAGATGTCTTAGGACATATTCTAATGTATTAGATATGTATTCTACTGATTTTTCCAGTATACTTGTATATTCCTGGGGGGGGGGGGAGTTTTGATTAGTGTCACAAATATATTTTGGTAATATGAGATATTTTACATCCCACAGAAAAAGCTTTTTTTTTTTTTTTTTTTTTTTTTTCTTTCCCATAGCTAAAAGAGATATCATGCTAACACCAGTAATGATGGCATACAGTCCAAAGCGATCCCCTAAAGAGAATTTCTCGCAAGGATTTAGCCACCTACGTAGCAAAGATGATAGTAATTCAAATCGGTAAGTTCTTTAAAATAGTATTAAACTCACAAAGATCAAGCTTAGCCTCAGAAAAGAGTGGGGAAAATGAATTTCCTTTCCCTCTTTGTATACAGAAATGGGAAGCTAGAAAGAGGATATTACAGATATGGTTAGATATGGTCAGATATGGAAATGAAAGTGCTATAAAAATCAAAGATAAAAATAAAAATAAGATTTTGAAAAGTCTACAGTTAAAATAATTTATTGATGAAAATTATTTTAAGCTACTAAAACCAATGCCTTTATCATTAGGTAGTTTCTGGTCTGTTAATAAAGATTTGGATTTTAGTTAAAAGTAGTCAACAAGCATTTATTAAACTTGTACTGTGTGCTACACATGATGTTAAGTTCCCGGGATGCAAAGAAAAGCAGAAACACAGCTCCTCCTTTACAGGAGCTCACATTCTAATGTGGGAATTAACATGCAAAGAACTGTATATGCAAAATATGTCCAGTGCAGATGGCAGGGCCAAAGGGAAGTGTCAGGTAGAGGTGGGAAGAAAAGGACTGAATAAGGATTTCACAAATCTTGATTTCACATAAGTCTTGAAGAAAGCCCAGAAACCAGGAGAAGGAAGGGAAGAGTATTCCAGTTACAATTGATAGAGCCAATTAAAAGGCCTAAGGATCAGGAGATGGAACATTGAGGTGAATTCAGCCAGAAGGCCATGGTCTCATAGCTATTGTCAAATGTAGGAAGACTAAAAATGAACAGGGGCCAGATTTTAGATTTGATCCTGGAAGTAATAGGGAGCCATTTAGTAGATGTGTGATCCTGGGCAAGCTTTTTAGCTTCTCTCAACCTGTTTTTCCTTCTGCAAAGTGGGAATAATTAATATCTTCTAGGGTTGTTGTAAGGATCAACTGAGAACTACTTCAGAGAGCTTTGCAAAACTTAAAAGAACAATATAAGTGATGATAGTGCAATTATTGAGGGGGATGGAGAATGATATAGTCCTGAGAATTAGGAAAGCTGACTGAAGGATGGATTGGAAGGAAGAGAGGTGAATCAGAAAGCTTTTGCAGTAATTCAAATGTGAGGTGATGAGGATATATACTAAGGGTGGTAGCTATGTGTGCAGAGAGAAAGGGATGTATAAAAGTGATGTATATAGAAATGACAAAAGTTGGCAACAGATTGGCTATGTGTAGTGTGAGTGTAAAAGATGTTGAAAATCTAAGGTTGGGAAGGTAGTGGTGTCCTCATTGGTCATAGGGAAATAAATCTTTAATGCTCAATCAACTCCTTTGGGGCTCATATTCCTGGAATGGAAAGATGAAAATCTCAAAAAATACAGTAAACTACAACTTAATGCTGCTGGATTCTTAATGTCTTAGAAACCTAACATCTCAGAGTGGGAAGAGGCAAGTCCAGCGTGTACATAAAAATTCCTCTTATAATTCCTTGATAGCAAGCAATAGTCTTTGCCCAAAGACCTGTCATTGAGGGGGAACTCATTACCTTCCCAAGCAGCCTATTCCATTTTGTGACTTGGCTAGATATTAAGAAGTTAATTTTGATTCTTTAATTGCCCCCCTTTTAACTTACCCCCTTTGTTCCTAGTTCTGCCCTCTCAGGCTCAGAAAAACAAGTAAAACAAGTCTAATCTCTCTTCTACAGGACAGCCCTTCCAGTACTTGAAGACAGCTATCATTCCCCCCCTAAATCTTCTCTTCTCTAAGCTAAACATCCCTGCTTCCTTCAACCAATCATCACATGGCATGATATTAAGGTCTCCCACCATCCTGGTTGCCCTTCTCTGGATATTCTTCGCTTATCAGCATGCTTCCTAAAGTGTGGTGCCCACCATTGAGCACAGCACTCCAACTCTGGTCTACTCAGGGAACAGAACTGCCCTGGGCACCAGGCCTCTCTCCATGCACCCTCATATGGCATTAGTGTTTTTGGTTGCCATTGTTATACTTTTGACTTTCGGCTTTCAGTCAATTCAACCAACATTTATTAAGCATGGAGTAGTAGATAGAGAACTGGCCTGGGATTTAGAAAGCTCTGGGTTCTGACAAACTTGTGTTGTGATCCTGGGCAAATGGCTTAATTTCTCTGAGCCCCAGCCAACTTTGAGACCCTAAGTTGCAGTGCACTTGCTATTCAACACTGGTAGAGGACGTTTCCTGAACTCTACACCAATGAAATCACAGATCCAGTCCAGGAAAAAAACTCAAAACTATGAAATCAGCATGGCAAGGTAGGTTGGCCCCAGATTGTCAAGGGTTTTAAATGCAAAGCTAGAAGTTTGTTTTATCTAGAGATAGTAAAGAACCATTGAAGAGTTTTGAACAGAGGGGTGACATGATCAAATCATGTCTTAAAGATGTTAACATTTGTGTGAAAGGTAGATTAGAAAAGGGAAAAGACTAGAAGCAGAGAGACTAATTAGGAGTTTTTTTTTTCAATCAGAGGTAATGAGGGCCTGAATTAGGTTAGTATGAATAGAAAAAGATGGATGCATGAGATGATGTGGGATTATCAGATGTCTACTTAGTTTGCTATAGAACTGAGGGCAAGTAAAGAATCACAAATGGCTCCAGACTTGTATGCCTTAAACAGGATAAGCGTGACAATGTCATCATCAAAGAGGTAAAAGGAATACTGAAAGTGGGAAGGGATGATTTTTAGTGGGAAAGATGAGTTCTATTTTGAACATATTTGAGGTGTCAGTGGTACATCTCCATGCAGATATTTAGCAGGCAATAGACATTAGAGGACTAGAATTCTGAAGAGAAATTAAGGCAGGATATATAGATTAATCATCAGAACAGATGGTCCTATGAACTCATGGGAAATAAATGAGATCATTAAAAGTGTAAAGAGACAATTTAGGAGTGTGTTTACTTATCAGATGGGAGATTATAGGATCTAGAAACTGGAAGAGGTACCAAAGAAGTCATTTTTAAAAACAAGCATTTATTAAACACCTACTGCTTGCCAGAAGGACAGCTAAGCTAGTTGGCTAAGTGGATAGAGCGCCAGGCCAGGAATGAAGACGACCTGAGTTCAAATGCAGGTGCAGATAATTGATATATGGCTCTGGAGAGTCACTTAACCTATTTGCCTCAGTTTCCTCATCTGTAAAATGAGCTGGAGAAGGAAATGGCAAATCACTTTAGTGTCTTTGCCAAGATAACCCTACATAGTCACGAAGAGTTGGACATAACTGAAAGGATGGAACAACAATTTTATGCCAGGCAATGAGCTAAGCATTTTTACAAATATTATCTCCTCTGATCTTCACAACAATCCTGGGACATAAATGTTATTATTCACATTTTTTAAATGAGGAAACTGAGACAGACATTTAAGTCACTTGCCCGGGATCACACAGCTAGCCAGTGTCCTGAGGTGTAGTCCTCATTTCAAATCTATTATACTGCACAGCTGCTCTTTGATCATGTTGATGACCCAGCCAAGGGTATTGAAAAAAAGTGGTTAGATATGTAAAAGATAAGCCAGGAGGAAGCAGTGTCCTAGCCCAGGAATGTTGACAAAGAGGACAAACCCAATGGATTGGTTAAGAAGTTATTGGCAACCTTGAGTTTCTTAGGAGCAATTGCAATAGATGCTAAATTCATGTGAGGTGGGGAAATAGAGGCAACAAATATAGATAGCCTTTTCTAGGCGTTCCACTCTGAAAGAAAAACTCAGATAATAGCAAAGTTATTATTGAGCTTTTACTTGAGAATGAGGGACTGCCTACCACTTCCCAAGGCTGCCTATTTTGTTTTTGAACCCTTTTTTTATTAGGCTTAAATTTACTGCTTTGCAACTTCCAAATCACTGCTCCTAGTTCAGCTTTCTAGGACTAAAAGGAACAAATTGAATTCTTTTTCTCTCATTAGTTCTCTCATTCCCCCAAGATATCTCTAAACTAAACATACCTAGCTCCTTCATTTAGTCCACTTTTGGCATGAACTTGAATTTCTTCATCATCCCGATTGCCCTCCTCTGGACACTCCTTTTTCTATATCCTCTTTGAAATGTGGCTCCTAGAAAAATAAAGAGTAGAACTTCTTTGTTGAGAGGGAAGGGGAAGGTTGATGGTAGGGAATTTGAAGAGAGAAGGGAGGGTTTAGAATAACCATTTTCTTGTAATATGCAAGCAAAGTTAGTCAAGGAAAAAGAAAAGAATTTCTGTGCAGCAGTGAGTGGCCACTTGAGAGTAGATATAGATTTGTTGTGGACCTTATTGATATAATTATATAACTTAAAATAGCAAGAGTAGAAATGAGGGATGCTGATAGTATGATTAACCCCACCTATTGGAGTTGGGCAAGAGGACATGGCAAGTGATGGATTCAGGGCTAGAAAATATGGTTGAATTGGTTGACTGTAGGTTTCATACTGAAGAAAGGATCCTAACAGGTCTACAGCCTCAGAGACCATGTCATTCAACCTTGTCAAGAAAAATAGACCTAAGGAGTCTTAAATAAATCAAAGTGAGGCCAGAGAAGTGAAAAAATGGAAAGTCAAGGTGCTTATTGGAGGTTGCAGTAAGAATGAATAATTTATGTTGAGGAACAGTGAAAAGTGGAAAAAGGGCAACTATGAACAAAGATAAATTGCAAAGTTTTGTACATGGAAGTAGCACAATTATGGGTTTGGACAAGGATATGAGGTGCTTGGGTGGAGTGAAGGAATCATGAGAATTGAAGTTGAAGAACTGGGAGGCCAGAATTTTTTTTTTTTTAATTAAAGCTTTTTATTTTCAAAATATATTTAAATATGCATGGATAATTTTTCAACATTGATTCTTGCAAAATCTTGTGTTCCAAATTTTCCCGCCCTTTCCTTCCAATCCCTCCCATAGACAGAAAGTAATCCTCTATATTTTAAACATGTTAAAAATAAATGTTAAATTTAATATATGCATATATATTTATACAATTATCTTGCTGCACAAGAAAAATCAGATCAAAAAGGGAAAAAATTGAGAAAATGTAAGTGAACAATAAAAAGAGTGAAAATGCTATGTTATGGTTAACACTCAGTTCTCACAGTCCTCTCTTTGGGTGAAGATGGCTCTCTTTATCACAAGATCATTGGAACTGGCCTCAATCATCTCATTGTTGAACAGAGCCACGTCCATCAGAATTGATCATTTTATAATCTTGTTGTTGGGAGGCTAGGATTTTTGAGGATACAAAATATTTATATTGAGATCTCTGTATTCTGAAGGTAGTTTTTAGAGTGGAGGTGGTCATGAGCCAAGGACTTAATGGACTCCATGAGAAAGGAGAGAATAAGATCAGGGCCAATAGATAATCTCAAAAAGGATATAAGGAGTGTGTGTGTGTGTGTGTGTGTGTTTGTGTAAAGAAAAATCAGGAACAAAGGGTGGCTTGAGTTGGAAATGGCAGTGAGGAATGAGGAATAAATCTTCTCCAGGCTCTAGGTGTTGGGAAAGATGAGAAGAATATTAAGTGCTGGAGAGTGTGGTCAGGGATAGAGTATCTTCTGGTGAAAATGGGGATCCTTCAGTGCCAGAAGGCAGAATTTCTGGTAACTTAGAACTAAGATTAAGAGAAAATGGTTAACATGTGGGTTCTAAGAGACACAACAGATTGGGAGACACAGGGGCTAAGGATTGTGTAGAGAAATAGGATAGAGATTCTGGAGAGAAGAGGGAAAACATTTTTATTTCAACACACAGATAAAGGAAACAGGAGCTGGAAGTTTGTCTGCCATGGAATTGGGGAAAAATCATATGAAATTTGACAGGAGTTCTTGGGTCCCGTGATGTGATGACTCAGAAGGAAGATAAGCGGGTACAGTGGAAAGAATTCTGGACTTTAGCTGTATATATTTTGTAACCCTTCTCACCCCAGAGGATGTCAATTCCTTGCAAAGTCGGGACTGTTTTTCATTTTATCTTTGTATCCCTTTTACCTAGGCACAATGCCTTAAACATAAATGCTTGTTGAATTGACCCTAGTGTATCACTTATCTATCTTATCTTTGTTATCTGTTTGTTTGCCAAGCATGACATGCCCTCTTCTACAACATTAATGAAAACATTTGGGGTTAAGCATATGTGTGGGGTCACTCAACTAAAGATCTCCTTCCAAATTGATAAATTAATGGCTACTATAATACTGAGGGGGGGGGGTAAGGTGGATTTTTTTTTTTTACTACTTTGACAGGGCATTTCTAAGCAGAAGATAATGTGAAATAGCACAGAGCAGTTTGTTGGAGCCTGGGTATTTTGTAATGGAAGCACTGGATTTACATTTTTTGAGTGCATAGGTTAAAATCCTGTCTCGATTCCCTCTGTGACTTTGGACATCAGTTTTCTCATCTGTAAAATGGTGTCTGACTTAGACCCGTGTCACTTAAGAAAGACAATTTGATTTTTTCCATGTTGTACCAGAGCTATATTAGTGTTGGGGTAGTCCTGGACCTATGTTAAAAGCTGCTTCAGCCATGCTCTGTGAAAGTGTATGAAGATAAAAAGCAGGAAATGAAGCACTGAATTCAGGCAATAATCTATTTTGGTTGAAATGTAGCATTCATAAAGGGAAAATAGTATAAAGGAAGGATTGAAGACGACAGGATCCAGCCTGTGGAGCACCTTAAATGCTGGCTGAGAAGCTTGTATTTTATTCAGTAGGCAACGGAGGAGGGGGAGCTGCATGAAAGAACTGAACTTTATGAAGATTGATTTGGGTAGCTGTATGAAAGAGGGATTAAATTGAAAATAATAGCCTGGAGGCAGAGACACCATCCAGGAGACTTTTGCATTCTTCTAGATGAGGTGTGAGAACCCAAAGTGGATGATGGCCTTGTGAATGGTGAGAAAAGACTTGGCAGCTGATTGGATATGAGGTAGTGACCTCAGTAGAAAAAGGCTGAGCATGGGTGTGACCTTCTATATGAAACTTTTCCTGATCCTCCCAAATTATTATTAGTGAAATGACTTTGTATACATTTGATATATATACATCTATCTATCTATCTATCTATCTCTATCTATCTATCTATCTATCTCCCTTCAATATAATAAAACTTGAGGCAAAGACTTGTTTCTGTGTTTGTATCCTTAGTATAGCAGGCATTTAATTTATAAACATTCATTAACAATGAATTTAAACCAATGATTTTAGAAGGAAACTGGTTTAGGTAAAAGCTAAAGAGTTCTGTTTTGGACCTACTCAATTGAAGATATTAAAGAAAAAGATATCTAGCGCACAGCTGGTGTTATGGAACTGGCCTTCTGCCAAATAAATTAGAATTACATTTATAGATTTGGGAGTTATCTATGTAGAGATCATGAGTAAACCCATGGAAGAGGATGAACTTATAAAGGACAAAGTTTTGAGAGACTTGTATACAGGAAATGTGTAAGTGGTTATCACCCAGTGATAACCACCCAGGAAATATAATAGGAAAAAGATATTGACCTCCTTATGTAATGAAAATTAAGAATAATTGATGGATGAACTGGACTTATGCTCTAGGCCCCAGGGAATGTTGAGATTGGAGAAGGAAGGTCATCAGGATTTGGACAGAGTTTTAGTGACAATTTGTGGGAGGACATGGAGTACAGTCTGTAAAATGAGAAAGGTGTGACTGGGCTGTGAGCTTTGCCAAGAAAAGAATACCCTTTGAAATCATTAAGTGCTGCAGTGTAAGTTCGGGGACCTAAGAAGGCATATCTCTTCAAGGATTAAAGTACAAGTGGGTAGTGTTGGTATTTTAGTTGTTAAAAGGAGAAAAATAAATAATTTCACTAGTGCTATTTAATCCTTTTATCTCATAAATGATCAAATTATTTTCTTCTTTCAGTAGATTTGATATACTTATGGACGATTTAGATACAGTTCCTGTGTCAACAATGCCGCTTAACAAGACTAGGAAACAACTCCAGTTTCTCTCTGTAGATGATATGGAAGGTATTTTTTCTCAAAATGTTTTTAAAACCATGACATTTGTCTTATCTTCATGATTTGGTATCTTTGAAGGGTCTGAATTTTACATTATAATTCCTTGTATTTGAAAACATTTTAAACTTTAAAAATAAGTTTTAGTTAAGCTTCAAAACTTTGAATGATAATTCATATTGCTGTTCTTGCTGAGAAAATGTGAGATTGAGGAACCAGATAGTTAATGTTTAGTTAGCATTAAATTAACATTGAGAGAAAATATGGCATATGTAGTAAAATGAGAGAATGGGCTCTGAATAATGTGGATTCAAGTCCTGTCTTTAACACATACTGGCTTTGTAACCCTGGCTAAGTCACTTAACTCAGTGCCCTCACTACCTTTTAAAGAATAGAATATAAGTCACAGAGTTAACTGAACTGCATAAGTGGAATTTTCATACCAAGAAATCCCTACAACCATTAAGTCCAGTTTTGGACCCCCCAAAAATATATATATATATATATGTATTTTTCTAATTATATGTAATCTTTCCTAGTGGGGCCATTCTCTGTTCAGTTATTTCTCAGTAACTAAGTAGAATGATTTACAACTTAGAAATGAAATGTTTTTCTTCCTTTGAATATTTTAGTTTTTAAATGAAGTTTACAAGTCAGAAATTTTAAAAGTTAGCCATAGATTCTCTAGAACTATTTAGAGAAAAGGTACTCTATGAAAGAGATGTTTTTGTTGTCTCCTTCACTGCTTAAAAAAGTGTTTCCACCAAACAAGATATTTTTCTTTGAATCAGTGTTTACACATCTTTTATCTAGCTGTAAAGTTTGTGTTTTATTAAAGATTGGTTTTAAAGTAACTGTCTTTTCCTCTTGTAGAAAGTAAACATTCAAGCATTTCTACAACTGATCACCATATTAAACATAGTTCTTTTACTTCTGAACAATCCATGCCAAATGGAATGAAGAAAATACCTTTGGCCTCAAGCTTGGAAAAGAATAAGTCACCTTATGAGCCCTGTAAAACTAAATCAACATCAACATCTTATAATAATGATTTTGAATATTTGGCACATGTGAGAACCTTGAGTGAAACTGAACAGCTTTTTGATGAACTTACAAAAGAAAAACAACAGGTAAAAAGACCTTTTGAAAAAGAAAATGAAACTTTTGGTCTAGGTTTAGAGCTTCCTATGACTAAAAAATGGGATAAAAGAGATTTCAACTTAAGTTTCCAACTTTTATGGGAGGGAGAAGTGCTGTTAAGTGCTCTGCCAGAGTTTTCCCAATAGGCCTCAGTTGGAATTTGGGCCCCTCTTTTTGGTAGTTACTGTTTTTTGTAACAGGAGGGATGGAGTCACTTGAAGACAGATTAGGCAAGGGAGCAAAGATGAGGAAACAATTTATAGAATGATTTCAATTCACATTAAATTTTGGGAAGTAAATATCTTGAATCAAACTTTGTCACTAAAGTTTTTTATTAGTATTTTGTATTATATCATAACTATATTATATTATATTAATATAGTATAGTATAATATTTTTAGAATATTCATTTATGCTTTTTTGCATGTGTTCACAGATAGAAGCAGCCCTGAGTCGAATGCCCACTGCTGGAGGAAGAATGACCTTGCAAACAAGATTGAGCCAGGTGAGAGGCATTTACATCTATCTGCTCCAAGACTTTCAGACAGTTTGAATCTGTTAAAGCTTTTCTTGTAACTCATTTAGGACTTAGCTTTTCCTCACATTAGAATTCCATCAGATGCTTCTGTATAAAAAGAAAATGACTACTAAGGCCATAATGCATTTTTTGGTAAATTATCACTTTATGAGAAAAATTAGAATGCATTTTGAGTTTTTTTAGTAAGAGTTTTGTAGAATTACAAACATGTGCTGCTTTTTAAGAATATTGTTTTTAAAATTATAGTTCTCTTGTACTGAACCATTTCAGAACAAAGTTTTAAGGCATATCCCTGATTTTCTCAATTTAGTATTCACTTAAAATAGTTGCATTTTGCAACTGGAATTGTTTTATGGCTGTCATTTCACTAATTGACCAGGAGGTGGTGTATATTAAATGATTCAAAGGCATTTCTCCTGGAATCTTCTCAAAAAAGAGAAATGCTTATAATTATAGGGCTACTTTAGCTCTGTTTTGTCTTAATTATTCTGTTTTGTAATATTTTACACATTACAGCAAGAGTGTTAGTTTTTAAATTGGGGAGTGTTTCTATTAAATAATTTCCCATCCTGGTTTCATGATTTCTTATGTGATTTCCTAATCCTTTCAGAAAAGCTCCTCTTAAGCTGATCTGGGAAATCAAAATTGGCACAAATCCTGCTGGCCTGCCATCTTTCAGAATAATATCACATAAAATATTCAAGGTCCAGGAGCCTTAATTTATCTTTCCCCCCCTACCCTTCATTCTTTTTTTGTCCTGAAATATAGATTGAAGTCAATTGAATTTCAAGTAAGAGCAGATAATATAATTCTTTTTGTCTCTTAAGATAAAATTTGAAAACCTGATTTTTAGGACAGTATTTTAAGTTGATGTGGGAATATAACATTTTAATTCTCAAGACTGTAAAATAGATCTACATACATAAATCAACTTTAATAGATTTTTTTAAGTTACAAATTTCAAATTCTGGCAAAACATTTCTTGCTAATCTGCTAATAATCAAAAAATCTCAATACCCCCCCTCTCTCTTTTTCTTTATTAGGACTTTATTTTTTAAGTTAATAGCAAACATGTACATGAAACAGAAAATATCCAGTGGCATTTATTTGGTGTAATAAGTAGCTCATAATTTTAAAATGCTTACCAAAAGATTTTTTGTTTGTTTGTTTGTTTGTTTTTTACAAAACCCTATCCCACTATGGATAGGCTTTACAGGTACTATTCTTATTTTACAGATGGGGAAATTGAGACTTAAGTGACTTGACCACAATTATATTGTTAAAACCATTACTCAAAACTAGGTTTGGCCTGATGATAAACCTGATGCTCTTTTGTTGCATATTTTTATCTGTGGATCTGTATATTTCTTTCTGCCTACATAATAATTGCTCTAGCTTTTCAGTATCCTTATTCAAAATATTAGATTCTTTTTGAAAATACATAATTTCCCAAGGATGGAATTTGTTTTTATTATTCGCTTAAAAGAGGAAAATATAAGAGATCAATAAGATTTGTGCTGAACATGAAATAAAACATTGATGATTTTAATGTCTATAGTTGCTCTTTTGCAGAGTAATAATTTTATTACTATTTACAGCAATAGTACATAATATATGGTATATAATAATAATAATAATATAGTAAATAGAAAATTATATAATAGTAAATTTAAAAGCAATTTAGAAACAGTAGTTGTGCTAGTAGTTATAAAGCCATGGAATTAATTATATGCTGCTAAGAACATTTTTTCTGTATTTATTCAGGAGGCCCTTGAAGATCGTTTGGAAAGGATTAATCGAGAATTGGGTCCAATTCGCATGACACTGAAGAGATTTCATGTTTTGCACTCCTCTGCAAATCTCTGAGATTTGTAGCTATTAAATTTTGAGACATTTTTCTTTGCACTAATGTATAATTATGCACTCAGAAAATGCAAATCACTTTATACTGTTTGTAAATCCTCAAGTAGTTTTAAAATCATGCTATTTACACTTAATATTTTATACTTCAAGTAGCCAACATATATTTTAAAGATATTTTTGTTATGCTCAGGAATCTCTTAATTGTATATTTTACTATTTAAAAAAGTCTTATTTTTAAATGGTGTATGTCTCCAATTTATAAGGATAAGGAAATATAAATAGGGAAGGTTTTTGTTTTCTAAAAACAAAGTGTTATCCTTTTAAAATTAACTTTGCACACCATTTTTTATAGACATATTGTAAATATGAACTTTGGCATTTTTTTGGTGTAAGTACTCAGCAGCACCAAGCTTTTTATAGCGTCAGAACAATTTAAGTTCAATGCAAAAAAGGATTTCATGTAACATTGTGTTTAGTTTAAAATTTTTGATGCAAGTTCTATTTCCAATCCAGGTATGAGAAAATAATCAGCTACTTATCTGTTGTAGATTAGAAAATTAATAAGTAGTTTCAAAAATGAATAACATAAGAATAATCATCATTTTCCCCCTTTAAAATGTATTCTTTGTGAGGAAGTAATGAGAGGGATTTAATTCTTTATTTTGTTACATAGCAATGCTTGCAGATTATAAAGATTATTTATGACAGAGGAGAAACTTGGCCTTTGTAAATACCTAGTATTGCCATAGACTGTCCTTTGTTTTAGTGATGTTCTTAGGATTCCTTTGTTAGTGGGAGGCTTTGCTGGCTCCCTTTATTCCATTTGGAAATGTGCTCTGTGTGTGTACCACACCTGAAAATTTCTTGCCATAGCTTGAAAGGGATTAACAAAATGATTCTTATGGTGGTGATTTTTTAACCGGTCAGCTGTTAAGAGAGTGGTGGCAAGTAACAGCCCTATAGGTGATCCTGCTTCCATACAACAGGCTCTGATAAAAGCATCAGTCTTGACTGGGCCTTCACTCACAGCCATCACCCTCATTGCTTGGCACACGACAGGTCAAGTGTGTAGACAAAGCTTCGTGTCTTCCCATCTGCTCTGAGAGAGGACACCAACTGACTCTGGCAAAACCTGGCTGTCAGCAGTAGTAGCAGATAAGTGAGAGCCATTGCTGTTGGGACCTAATGATACCATTAAACTCTGCACTTTCATGAGCATCCACGTTTTAAAATTAATTTATGGTGCTACTGGAAATTTTAAGTTTTATATTTTCTTTTGCCTTTTTTTTCCTCATGTAGTTATTGATAATATATAGAGTTCTAAGCTACTGTGGAGAAATTCTGCCCTGGGATAAGAGTGTACCTATCTACTGCCATTTTTGCCTGTATCAGTGGCTTTCTTTCAGTATCCTTCCTAACCCCTGCTCTGAACAAGGTATCTGGGAGACACAAATCAGAACTCACTTCCTATCAATAGGGATCGAGTGCCTTTATTTTTATGGGTGTTTTCTTTATTCATGGTTCTTTTACCTCCTAGGATGAGATAAAGGAAAAGAAAAGATCATCTCATCATGTAAAAATCTAGTGAAAGGATTGGTCTTATTATTGATATCTCAAATCTATAATATTTTTAAAAAGATTGATCCTCTGGAAATTATAAAGCATTCATCTATCTTTTAAAGAAGAAAATTAACATAGTAGAAGAATATGGTTTTTATCTTGTCTAGTATTTATATCCTAAGTAGCCAATATTGGATTATTCCCAAAAAATCATACTAAAATTCTTCAGTAAATATACTTCATTACATTTGTCTCCAGGAAAAGAATAGTTTAGAATAATGTAATTGGTTAGATGTAATAGTTACTACTTGTTTTTATGCAACAACTACAAAAAAATGAAGATTAAAGAATATCCATCTTTGGTGACTGATTTTTTTCAGTGTGACGGTTGCCTCCAGTAACATAGATCAAACCACATCTAGATGTTCTTATATAGTACCTCCATAAATGTATCAGCGAACTCTCCACACAACCCACAGGTGCTTTCCTCTTGAGAGTCTTCATATTCTGTAATATTGGAGAAGCAGGTGGGCTAACATCTGTTAGCTCTAGCTCTTGCTACATGACTTGACCATGATTGCATTTCCTATCACAAATCTCTTTGATGAAGTCTTTTATGCTGCTGCTTGTGGATAGTGTCTCATTGTTAATATATTAATGTCAATGATACATCTATTCATTGCCTTTTGGGTAACTTGCATTTTCTAATTCATGGGATTATAGATTTAGATCTGGAAGGGACCTTTAGGTCAGTTGTCCAAAGCTGGAATTTTATAGATGAGGCAACAGAGGCCCAGAGAAATTAAATAGTTTGGCCAAGGTCACACAGGTAGTAAGTGAACCCAGGTCAGCTCTATCCAAATTTTCTTCTATTTTCAGTTCTCTTTAAAAGACTGAGAATCAGTCCTTCTGTGATCTGTCTTTTTTTCTGTGAGTGCCAATTCTACTTCCTCATGTAGCATGTTGGGAGTGGTGATGTTGGAATACTAATATGGTGGTTCCAATATTAATAGAAAAAAGAAATTGTCATAGAAATTTTTATAGATTTTATTTTTCCATTTCTTTTTTATCCCTCCTGGTTTCAACTTACATGCTTTGAGGATGATCTGACTTAACTGTTGTCATGCCATAGTATCTGCAAACTTTTTTTCCTCCATTGCTTCTTGTTCATATATGAAATATTATGGTTCATCTTATGTTTTCTGTAAACAGGTTTGCAGAGTTTTATGCTTTAAACTGCTATTGCTCTCAAACATAGCTGCCATGTTTTTTCTGCTTGATAAGGAAAACAAGAGTTATATTTTGGCCTCTTTGTGATTACTGCTTTATATCAGCCAAAATTCACAGGAAATAGTCAAACCTCATGTTGGTGTCTGTTTTATTTAATTCACATTTTTTTCTCTTGTTAGTAATCTTTTTAAATGTTGGATTGGAATTATTTTAAATTGCATATTATAGCTTCTATCTTTATTCTTATCTGTAAAAATGGTACAGTGCTTGGCACATAGTAACTGCTTATACATTAGTTAGTATTAGCTATTATTATTATATTTCAAATTTCATGTTGATTCTCTAATAAGTCAGTGGTCTTACTGCACAGACAGCTGATTTGGAAATGACGCCTACATTTGTAGTCATTTCCTGCCTTTTTAAGATATAGTCAGTTTCATTTTTATGTGTGATGTTTGGTTCTTGGCATGTCCAGTGCCTTTCAACTCTGTCTTCCTGAAGAAATTATTCCATTGCACAAACCTTTTTAGAAAAGTAGTTTTTGTTTCTTTAACCTGTGCTATATTTTCCTAAGAAAATTTTATAAGCTTAGCTCAGTTGCCTGGCAATGTAATAAGTGCTTATATGTTAGCGAGTATTACCTATTATTATTATACTTTAAATTTCATGTTAATTTCAATCATTGCTCTAATAAGTCAGTAGTCTTATTGCTCAAACAGCTGATTTGGAAATGATTTCCACATTTGGAACTAGTCATTTCCTGTCTTCTTAAAGATAGTTTAATTTTTGTGTATCTGATATTTGGGACTTTCATGTCCAGCGCCTTTCAACTTTCTCTCTTCCTTCCTGAAGAAAGTATTCCATTATACAAGGCTTCTTAGAGAGGTAGCTTTTGCTTCTTAATCCTGTGCTATATTTTCCTTAAAATGTTTTGCTTTCTTCCTTTATAAAGCATACTTTTGCATTGAAGTCGGCAAGTATTAAACTAGATGTCAGTCTGATTTGGAAGTCTTATCAGAGTTACTGTAGAACTTCTTTACCTCTTTATTCTCTCTGCAACTACTAACACATAAGTATAGTTTTCTTCATGATGTTCTTTTTGCTTATATTCATCAAGAATACTACCCATAATCAAGGAAATATCTCGTCTTTGAATGTAGGAGAAAATCCGTCTCCTCTATCTCTTTCTCCAAAATGAGCTAACGTTCCATTTTGGTGCAACTGACCTCAATTTGTGTCAATACCTACAAGATTGGTTTCCTCCAATAGTACGTGGACTTTTTCATTGGTCAGGAGTCTGACAGATTTTGTCATAGTATAAAATAGATGAGGGTCTTTTGTTATTATTGTTGGGGATTTTTTTTTTTTTTGCACCATTCTACCACCATCACTGTTGCAGTGGTAAAAGTTTATACAAGAGTGAAAGCCATTTTGTCTTTTTGATTCATGGGTTGCCATGTCCACATAATTCATCCCATAATTTCCAGAATTTCTGTACTTCAAACAGAGTCTGGATGGGCACTTGTTTCAGATATTATAGTGAGGATTTCCTTTCACACATGGGTAGATGACCACTAAAGTCATTTCTAGCTTGTAAATTCTGTGATATTTAGCTAGTTAGACATAGTTATGCATTCCATACTTGAAACTTTTCCAGAGTAGAACTTTTTTTTTTCTCTCAGATAAAGGATTTTGAGAACCCAGTGTTCTATCCATGCTATGATGGGGTGGGGAAAGAACTTTTGTGAAGATCGTGTGTATCTTGCATAAACTGGAAAACTAAAAAATCACTTTGCCAATCAATTTTTTTCTTTGCTGTTTAACTCTGCAAGAAGTTAGCATAGCAGACTTATGTAAAAACTCTGCATCCAAGTCCAGAGAGGCCCACTCTGACCTCCTTAGTTTCCCAATTCTTAGAATTGTTTATAAGTAGCTGACCTTTTGCCAGCAGCTACTTTTTTATGCAAAAATGAAAAGTTCACAAATTGTTGGTGCTATGTAGAAATCTGCCCCACCCTTATCTGGTGTCCCTAGCATGAACTTGCAATGCATTTTTTTTCCCATATAAAATAATAGTATTCTTTAGTACTATAAAACTTGTGTGCACTGATTGTATAATGTCACCAGTATACATTAGCTTTCAAAGAAAATGAATTCTAAATTCTGAATAACAAACTTTAAGAAATGTATTTGATGGTTGAAGGCTTTATAAGCTTTGCCTACACACACACACACACACACACACACACACACACACCCTTAAGACTTTCACTTTGCTGCTTTGTGCCTGGCACATAGTTGGTGCTTAATAAATGCTTGTTGATTGATTAAAAGTAACTGTAAATATCTTGAGGAGTACAGGTATAAGGTATACTACCTTGATTCTTCATGAAGTTGGTAATTTTTAGCCAATTTGAAAAAAATAACAGATGTAGGACAACTTTTCCAAAGAGTATAGCCAAAATATTTTTCAAAAATAATTTTTTAAACAAATGCCATCAAAATACACTGCTGTGAAAAATGTTATGTAGGAACATACAAGGAAATTTTTTATCCTTAAAACGATGTTTCTATCTATTCTTTTATGAGATTAAAAAGCTTTTAATATCAGCACACTAAATTATTATTTTAAAAATTATGTATATAATTTTGAGTTTAGAAAAGTGAGCTTTGCTAAAAGTTTTCATTTTCAGTAAAATTTATTTAAAATGTTTTGCCTTTTAAGTTCCTTAAATGCAACAGGAATAGAAGTCACTAAATCTTTATTTGCTGCAGGTCTTTGACAAGCTTTACAAGAAATAAAATGCAAAACTATTTACTATTTTGAGTGAATGGGGATTGTAGTCAGGCCTACCTATTCATTTGGGTGGTCATTGATTAATCATACTATAGAGAAGTTGCTAGAAAGATTTCTACCTTTTCATGACTAGTAGCCTAGCACGATTGGAGATTAAAATGTAGGAGAACTACTAGGATCTTCTATTAATATTGCTCTTGAATTTTGAATTGAATTTTTGTTATTGTTTTACCATTTGGTGTTTCGCTCAAGTCTGAGGAATCTAATCACAATTTTTGAATTTATTGAATTATATATGTTGTAATCTTTTCTGGATAAAAAGAATTGTTGTATTGTAATCTCTTGACCTTTTTGGATAAAAAGAATTTTGTTTTCATATAATTTCTTTTTTCAAGATTGAATAATGTTGAGCTGTTTATTGTTGGGCACCATCAGATCTTCAATCAATCTGAACTGGTTCCTGTGACCTTAGCCATACAGGGACAGATTTCCACAGTATTAGCAACCTGCACATTTTTGCTCACCCTGCTTCTGGCCCTGGCAAGTTTTGTGCAGAAGGCCTATCCATCATGTAACAGTTTCATCATATTAGCAAAATAGCATTGAAATGGCAGGCACTAGAAGTATGATTTATGCTGGTGATATGGTGGTTATTTTGCATGGTTCAGCTTCTGAGGTTGATTTTCTATTAGATGGTAAGTTTTATGGTAGGGGAACCACACTTTCCTTCTTCTCTATATGAACTTAGCTTTTAGAACAGTGCCTTACACATTGTAAATATTCAATAAATACTTTTAAAATAGTAGAGCATTTGGCTTGCCTATTAGGACTATTAATTGACAGTGACTAACCGCTATAAAATAGGTCTATTTTCATAGCCCTAGATAATGCCTTGGATAAATTAGAATTAACTTGCTTGAATCCAACTATTGCTATATTGTTAGTCAGAACATGGGCTACATTTTGAATGACATAGAGACCAAGAAGCTTGTTTTTTGTTACTTAAACTTTTAGATGGTTCCCTATGCTCCCAGAAAACCCTGTCTGATCCTATATGTAACTTAATGGTGAGGAGTGGACAAGGTCACTTCCCTGTTACTTGTTTTTAAAATTGAATTTAGCTCACTAAAGGTTATTCCAATTCTAATAATGTCATGTAAGTTTATCTTGGTTTGAATCTTGTATGATGAGAATTTAAAATCTTTTTTTTTTTTTTTTTTTTTTTTTTTGCCTAAGACCATAAATGATAGCGACAGCGCCTGGCCTCTGACACTTGAATTATTGAATTGATTCTTTAACTAATGAGTTTATTCCAAGTCCTTCTTAAACCTCTTCATAGTCAGCCTATATCACTCCTTGGAATATTGATAACTTGTAATATCAATGCCCATATAGTTACTGCCTGCCTCAGAAAATAGTCTTTATTTTTTCCAAAATAGTTTCTAAGTTTCAAGTGCCTCATCAGTTCTGTATTTCAGGATTTGGTGAACAAGCCCAGATTCACTGTATTCATATGCTACTATGGTTTTATAAACACTGATCCTGTAGCCTCTCAGCTGCTATTGTTGCAGAGGTTATTTTATCCAATTTTTTTATTTTCTCCTTAAGTTGAAGTCTTTTGATTATCTCAGCTGTTCTTTCCTGGACTTTTTCCCATTTTGTTGTCTTTGGGGAGTAGAAGATGAAAAATTCAATATTCTTGGTTTGGTCCATCTAGATTTTGTACTGTTAGTAGAGATAATATAATTGTTTGGCTTCTAATATGTTTCTTAATGTTACTTTGTATTTTCTACTTTTAGACCAAGGCAGCTCATTGTGCCACTGTGTTAAGCGAATTCCTACATCTCTTTCCTGATTTGTAACTCATAACTCAAAGCCTATCGCTTTATATTGTTATATATTTTTTCTGAAATAAAATGCCTTACACTTGCCCACACCAAAACTCATATGCCACTTTTCTCTCTATGCACACAGCCATCTAAGATTTTCTTGAAATTTATTCTCATTTACCTGGCATTCTCTACTCAGAAATGCTTAATGTCATGGGCCAATTTGGGGATTACCACTTTTCGTTCAGCTCACTACAGCAAATAAAAAGTTCCTTTGTGCCTTTTGAGATACCATTTTAGGTAGTACAGTCTACAGAGACAAAAAGTTACCAATCTTGAGGAAATTACATTCCATATAGAGATACAGAACATGTAACAGATAAATATGATGCATTCTGAGAAGAGAGCATTTATTGCTAGAAATAAGGAGGTGAGAAATCAGCAAAGACTTGATTGTAAGATAACTGAGCCTTTAAGGAAAACAATATAATTCTAAGAAGGAAAGATGGAGTGCTTTCTAACATGGGTTGGCCTATACAAATAGATAGAGATGATAAGACTGTTGAGGTGATAACACCAGTTATTAAGTCCAGTTTGGTTGGAATGTAAGGGTAGATAAAGAGTAGTACTATAAAATTTGAAAATATATGTTGTAAAATCTTTATATATCAAGATGAATTCATGTTTTCTCCTAGAAGTAATAAGGAGCTAGAGTATGTCTGAAGAAGGGAATGATTTGGTCTGACCCATTCTGGAAGCTATGGAGGATAGCTGGAGAGAGGAGGGAAGCATGGATACGATGTCTAGAATTGTGACTAAATAGAGGAAAAGGTTGACTTGGAAGGTGTTTATCCTCTTTATTAAAGAGGATGAAAGAGGAAGACTTAACAATGATTCATAAATTTGTTAGCTTGAATGAGTTTTGGAATGTTGATGTCCTCAGCTGAAATAGGAAACTGGTGTAGACAGGCAAAATGAGTTCCATTTTGGACTTGGGAAGTTTGAGATGTTGATTGTATCCAGAGAGAGATGACCAGGTAGTTCAGATGCATGATTGAGGGGAGAGATAAAGGGCTAATTGTATAGATTTAGGAGTCATCTATGAGGAGATGATAAAACCTTCTAGGAGAGGGAATAAGAAGAGAGCCAGACACAGAGCCCTTGGGATAGATTTTACTCAGAGCAGATGATTCTCCAAGGAGAACTGAAGGGTGAGAAAAATCAACCAAGGAAGATCAGAAGAGAAGGATAGCACAATGGATAGCTTATAATTTATAAAACTTTGTCCTTTTCCAATGTTCAGACTTCCACATTACAAAATATTTTATTACTTGCCAGATGTTTTTCAATTTGGTGTTTTTTTTTTGTTTTGTTTTTTGTTTTTTGTCCTTATGTGAAACTGATATACTGGAAGTCTGAAAAATGTAGACTATCATCTGGAAGATTGCTCTGATAAGAGAAATTAACATTTTAAAAAAGTCTGATTTCAATCCACTGGCAAAGATGAAGACAAATGCTGGGAGACCAGTACACTAAATACACAGAGTTATGACAATTGTGACATGGAATTTGGAATTAGATTGAGGCTCAAGGAGCTAGAACTGGAGTGCCATTCCCTTCATTTTAGAGAAGAGGAAAGAAAACCAGGATAGTGGACCTATTACAGGGGTAGTAAGCAGAAAAGGCCACATTAATGTCAGATTAATATGCATCAACCGGATACCCAAGAGGTCTATACAAAATGAGCTTTTTATAGTGGCAATGAGAATTTCATTGATTGGAATGCCTAACAGATTATGGTATATGAATGTAATGGAATATTATTGTGGTGTAAGGGCAGCTAGGTGGCGCAGTGGATAGTGTGCCACCTTGGAGTTAGAAGATTCATTTTCCTCAGTTAAAAATTGACCCCAGACACTTGTGTGATCCTGGACAAGCCGCTTCATCCTGTTTGCCTCAGTTTCCTCAAATGTAAAATAAATGAGCTTAAGAAGCAAGTGGCACACCAGTGAGTTTGCTAGGAAAACCCCAAATGGGGTCACAAGTGCCAAACATGCCTGAACAGGAAAGGACAAATAGGAAGAATTCCAAAAAGACCTGTCTGAACGGGAAGCAGACTTCAGTAAACAAAACATTTAAAGGCTTGAGAGCTGTGATCAAAGCAGAGATCGATGATGACTCCGGAAGACTGATGTTTGACCCGTTCTCAGCAGAAGGGTGATGGGTTCTGAGGCACACACAGCTTGGGACAAGGCCAATGTTTTTGCTTGCCTTGGTATAAAAATGGAGAAAAATCTTGGGAAAGTTTTGGGTGGGGAAGAGCAATAATTTAGCTAAGCTTTCCACTGAAAACCTGCTTAGCTCTTTCAAAGAATAAAAGCCTTTAAAAATAGCTGACCTCAAGTGATGCGATCGGAAATATTCCTCAAAGGGAGTGAAAAATGACAAAATAATGTCGAACCCAGTAAGCCAAGTTCAACTGTCTCGAGACAAGCACAAGTGGCCCTCGAAGTTTCCAAGACCCTCAAAGACACCCCACTTTCAAAGGCGCTGCAATTCTGCAGATGAACTTGTTTCTCCATTATTGGGGTCCAGAAGTTTAGTCTCGACCCTTTCTCTCTCCGGCCAAAGTGGCTGACGGTGGCCCCCTGCGGCCGGCCAGCAAGCGAGGGCGGGAGGGCAGTTCTGGGCCGATCGGAGCAGGCACAGCCCCCTGCGGGTGGGTTCTCCCCAGGCAGGCTGCCCTCCCCCCCACCCCCAGGTCCCGCTGCCGCCGCCGCCGCTCTCCCGCGTGGCCTGACGGAGGCGCAGGCCGCTCGCCTTTCCCCGCCCGCCCCGAGTGAGGGAATGCAATCCCCTCCAAGTGTAGACAGGCAGCGGCGGCAGCAGCTCCTCTGCGGCGGCGGCGGCGGCGGCGGCGGCTCTGGGCTCCCCAAGAAAGCTGTCAACGGCGCCTGTGCCCTGGGCTGGGCGCGCACCGCCTCGGTCCGAGCCCCCGCCCTCAGCCTCCAGGTAGCCCCTGAGCGCGAGCGGCAGCGCGGCACGTGCGCCCCGCGCCGCTGCAGCCCCCGGAGCGGAGCCCGAGCCCGCGCCCGAGCGGGAGCCGGAGCCGGGGGCCGGGAGCAGGCGCGGGGCGGGGGCGCACGCGGCGGCCGGCAGCCCCGGACCTCGGCGCTGCCCCGCGCCCTGCGCCCCACGCTCCGCGCCCAGGGCGGACTATGCCATTGGGAGCCGGCCGGGGCCGAGGCCAACTTGCATCCGGCAGCGGAGGGGCGGCCGTGGCCAGAGGAGGAGGAGGAGAAGGAGGTGCCCGGGAAGCCAGGAGCAGCTCTCACCGGGGCCGGGGCCGAGGCGGAGGGGCCGGCCGTGCCCGGGGGCCGCCGCGCCGAGGGGCCCCGGCCGCGCAGCCTTGAGGCGGAGGAGCAGCCAGCCCCCGGCGGGCTGGGGCAGGAGGAAGAGCTCGGGGCCGCGCCAGGCCGGAGGGGAGCGCCCTGCCCTGCCCTGCTGTGCCCCGCACCTCACGCACGCACGCAGCCCGAGGCCAGCGGAGGTGAGTGTCCTCTCGGGCACCCCGATTCCCCCATCCCCCGCCCCCAGGGGTAGGAGCAGGCGGACAGCTCTGGGCACCCCGCGACTCTTCGGGGGGAGGAAGGGGGCTTCCTTCCGCCCCTCCTGACTGGAGTCCTCCCACGCTAGTCCCAGCCCCTCTGCCCCTTCCAGAGGCGGCCGGACAGCGCTTCCTCGGGCGCGGGGGGCGCGATAGAGAGGCCCCTCTACTCCTCCCCAGGTGTGGGGGAAACTACTTCCAGGTGTTGCCCAACCCGGACCTGGCTAAGCCGAAGTAGGGAATGGGAGGGCGTCTGTGTCCTGGGATCTACTCTCCTTTCCCTTACCCACTCCCCCCACCCCCACCGCGAGGAGCCCGCCTCTGCCCCGCGACCACCCTGGGGGAGGGGAGTGGCCCCTACCCCCCCCTCCGGAGATTTTGTTCCGGGGCTGTGTGCAGCAGGCAAAGGACGAAATGTTTCGGTGTCTAGCTAGCCCTTGTAGTTGGCCGCCTTGGGCGGCCCTGGCTCTCGCCTCCTCCCCAGCCCGCATAAACACTACTACGAAACCGTTTCCCTCCCGAGCAGAAATCCGCCGCCCCCTCCCCCCCCATCGTATACTAGCTGTGCCGTAAGAGCACATCTGGATTCAAGTCTTGCTCCCTCCCCCGCTCCAGGGGCTGCGCTCCCCAGGCCGGGCTGGGTGAGTGAGTATTAAGATTTCCAGGTGTCCCCCTCCCCCCACGCCCCCAAACCCTCGGGAGCTTGGGCCGAATACTAATGTGCGAGGCAGCAATTGTA